>NC_092224.1:101476883-101716883 GCF_036320965.1 Panulirus ornatus
GCAGAAGTAAGAGGTCACGGAGGAGCAGGAGAAGTAAGGAGTTACAGAGGGGTAGAGGGCTCAGTACAGGAGAGCAGGGAAGAGTTAAGTGTCCCAGTTGGTTAGGGAGGGGGAGGAAGGAAGGCTATTGTGGTCAGAACGGATGGGAAGTAACATGGGATGGGAGACAGAAGGATGGAAAAGACAAGGTAAAGTAGACCAGTGAGTTACTAAGAGGGAATCAGAGAAGAGAACGAGAGGGTTTGAAAGGAAGTTAAGATGGGGTAGAGAATGTCAGGGGATTAAATTAGGAAGAAGCATGGTAGAGAAGAGCAAAAGGTAAATGAGGAGAACAAGAGGTGAAGACAAGGGGGAAGAGAAGGCACAGGGTAGAGAAGAATTTAACCAGGAACTGAACAGAGAATAACGGGAAAGGGAAACAAGAGCAAAGATAACGGTAGGAGGCAGTTTGCACGGTTGTGCATGAGGATACCAAATAACAAAAAAGACTTGACGCCCATGATGATATTTTCTACTACAACACCGTAATTGTTAACTAAACTCTTGATGTACGTAAATGGAGATAGGAGAGTAAAAGAAAAGGCTCCACTCCTAGTGGAAAAACTTCGCACACCAACAATGACGGGTGCATAAACATAGAATGCCTATGGGTCATATAACATCTGGCATAAGTAGCGCCCCTCACAAACTGGCCAAGAGGCTTGTCAAAACGCTACCTCAAGCTATGGGAACAATAAGTATTTACATGAGATGAGAAAGACAGACAACAGGAGGCCTGATTGGCCCACGACTAGGTTGTCTTTTAAAAAACAAAAAGTTTTACTTGACAAGAAAATATAATTCCACAGCAGATTTTTAAGCTATCACAGACTTCCTTCTGTTGCACATATATATATATATATATATATATATATATATATATATATATATATATATATATATATATAATATATATATATATATATATATATATATATATATATATATATATATATATATATATATATATATATATATATATATATATATATATTTATATTCATTTTGCTTTGTCGCTGTCTCCCGCGTTTGCTAGGTAGCGCAAGGAAACAGACGAAAGAAATGGCCCAACCCACCCCCATATATATATATATATATATATATATATATATATATATATATATATACACACACACACATATACACATATATATACACACACATACACACACATACACATATATATATATATGTATACACAGTCACATACGCAAATTCATGTGTACCATAAAAATATTCTTAAATTACTGAAAATAAGGAAAATACTTTCATTAAATCAAAACATATGATGTAAATGCCTTACTTCACCAAATGTTTTGGTCGAGGTGGTGTGCAAAGTGAGAGGGTTAGGGCGAATGATTTGGTAAACAGAGAAGAGGTAGTAAAAGCTTTGGGGAAGATGACAGCCGGCAAGGCAGCGGTTTGGATGGTAATCCAGTTGAATTTATTAGGAAAGGGGTGACTGTATTTTTGACTGGTTGGTAAGGTTACTTAATGTATGTATGACTCATGGTGAGGTGCCTGACGATTGATGGAATGCTTGCATAGCGCCATTGTACAAAGGCAAAAGGGAAAAAAGTGAGTGCTCAAATTATAGAGGTATAAGCTTGTTGAGTATTCCAGGGAAATTATATGGAAGGGTATTGTTTAAGAGGGTGAAGGCATGTACAGAGCATCAGATTTTTGAAGAGCAGTGTGGTTTCAGAAGTGGTAGAGGATGTGTGGATCAGGTGTTTGCTTTGAAGAATGTGTGTGAGAATACTTAGAAAAGCAAATGGATTTATATGTAGCATTAATGGATCTGGAGAAGGCATATAATAGTGTTGATAGAGATGCTCTGTGGAAGGTATTAAGAATATATTGTGTGGGAGGCAAGTTGTTAGAAGCAGTGAAAAGTTTTTATCGAGGATGTCAGGCATGTGTACGAGTAGGAAGAGAGGAAAATGATTGGGTCTCAGTGAGTGATGGTTTGCGGCAGGGATGCATGATGTCTCCATGGTTGTTTAATTTATTTATGGATGGGGTTGTTAGGGAGGTGAATGTAAGAGTTTTGGAAAGAGGGGCAAGTATGCAGTTTGTTGTGGATGAGAGAGCTTGGGAAGTGAGTCAGTTGTTGTTCGCTGATGATACAGCGCTGGTGGCTGGTTCGGGTGAGAAACTGCAGAAGCTGGTGACTGAGTTTGTTAAAGTGTGTGAAAGAAGAAAGCTGAGAGTAAATGTGAATAAGAACAAGGTTATTAGTTTCCGTTTTTTGGGGCCTGGATGTGGAAAGGGAGTTGTGGTTTCGGTTCATTATACATGACAGTCAGAGACTGAGTGTGAACGAATGTGGCCTTTGTTGATTTTTACTAGCGCTACCTAGCGCGAGAGCGGGGGAAAGTGGGGTGCAATTTCATGTGTGGCGCGGTGGCAACGAGAATGGATGAAGGCAGCAAGTATGAATATGTACATGTGTATATATGTATATGTCTGTGTATGTATACGTTTACGTGTAGAGTTATGTATATGCGTGTGTAGGCGTTTATGTATATACATATGTGTGTGTGTGTGGGTGGGTTCGGCCATTCTTTCGTCTGTTTCCTTGTTGAAGCGGGAGACAACGACAAAGCATGATAAAGAAATAGATAAGATGAAGTCTGTTGGGATCAGAGAGCCTGGGGAGTGATTCAATTGTTGTACGCCGATGATACAACAGTGGTGCCTGATTCAAGTGAGAAACTACAGAAGCTGGTGACTGAGTTTGGAGAAGTGTGTGAGAGGAGAAAGTTAAGAGTAAATGTGAATATAAACAAGGTTATCAGCTTCAGCAAAGCTGAGGGACAGGTAATCTTAGAGTGATGCTTTAAATGAAGGCGATATGAGTGTAGCTTGGAATAGTTCCAGTAAAATGTTGAAAGTAGAGGGGAGAACTTATGTGCCACCGCCTAGCAGAAAGTCTTTCTCCAATACAAGGTTGGAATGGTGGAACCGTGATATAAAGAAGCGTTTGTTGTCTATTAAAGCAGCACATGAACTACAAAGAGGACAATAACTAGCTTGATGAAGCGAATTATGTCTGCGTAGAGAAACTAAGAGACTTATACGTCAAAGTAAGCGTCAGTATGAAGCATGTTGGAAGCATGAGAATCATTATCCAGTCAAGTGGTCCATTATTAACTATAAATGGTGATTTGGTTCATGACAACGAAAGCATAGCAGAGATAGCATACTATTCTTTTCGTATCTGTAAGTACAACTGAACATACTGCTCATGTCCTGAATCTAGGTCCAATGCTGAGAGAGGGAATCATATTGCGATGTACGGATATAAGTATTGAAGACATTGCATCAGCGCTAAATGAAATAAAAGTATATACAAAATTAGGTCAAGAAAAGTTTTATCCGAGGACGATGAAACAAGCGAAAAGTGAGATAGTTAAACCCTTGAGTACTCTCAACAATAAGTCACTTGCTACAGTAAATGTTCCACGGGAATGGAAGCTCGCTAATGAAACATTCATTTTCAAAAAAGGTGATCAATCACTGCCCGAATATTTTCGTCTAATAAACGTAAAGTCTGTGGTTGGTAAAGTTATGGAGATCATCATTCAAGATAAGACTGTAAACCATTTGGTGGACCACCACTTGATAAATGACTCACCATGGTTTTCGCCGAAATCGTTCATGTCTGGCAAATCTCCTTGATTTCTTTAATGATGTAATCAACATTCATGATGAAAGTAAAGCAGCTGATGCCATATATCTAGATTTTCATAAGGCATTCGATACGTTCTACATCGAAAATTACAAACTAAAGTTAAATCACATGGTATAAGTGGCTTAGGTGGTTAGGAGATTGGTTAACTGGCCGTTAACAGAGTTGTGATTAATGGTCAAGCCTCAGAACAGTTAAATGTAACAAGTGGTGTACCACAAGGATCAGTCGTGGGACTGGTTCACTTTCTCATATATATTAATGATACTAATGATGGGCTGAATTGTAAAATATCGAAATTTCCAGACGATAGTAAGTTTGGAATTAAATCTACAACAGAAAGTGAACGTCCGCAGCTTCAGTCTGACATAAACAAAAGGATTAGCGTGATTGAAACTAGTATCATAAATACATTTAAGAATAAACTTAATATTTCGTTTCAAATCCACATCTAACATTATTTGCGTCTCCATAGCTACACGAAAAGAAACAGTTTTTCTATTTTTCATATGTATGTATTTCTCTCTTACCACACTGAGCTATGATCTTCATATAACTTCCACTATGACAAACAGCCTTGAAGGGACTCAGTGGTCTGCTGCTGTTTGAATTCCTTTTTATTACTTTGTAAGTCCGGGCAATCAGATATATGGAGGCTTTTAATAGTTTATGTTTTCGTGGAATGGAGAAAGCGACGAGTCGTTATCAAAGTTTGATAAAAGTCTCACCATTGGTTTCCCCTCCGCCGTGCTCTTTACTCCAGTCCCTTGCGTCTGTAGCAGTAGAATTTACATTTAGTTTCCCGTCTCCAGTGTCTCCAGCTGCAACTGATCCAGTCGATCCAATTTCTTCACTTTCTCTTCACTTTAGTGTTTAATACAACACTTTTAATGTCACGCACATTACACTAACCGGTAAACAATACGGTCGGGTCTGTAGCTGAACAATACTCCAATCTTATTGACTCTCCTGCTTGTCTGGACTTATGATTATCACGCATTTTAGCCCAAACTGAATCAAACATATATTTAAGATACGAAGGAAGACAGAAGCATATAATGAAATTCAAACAGCAGCAGACGACTGGGTTCTATGGAAGCTTCTTGTTAAGGTGTAAGAGATCAAAAGCTCAGAGACTATTGTGTTTCCGGTGAAATAGGCATACAGGTCAATCGAATCAAAAACCAACGAGAATCACATGAAAGACTTTCATAACATTCTAGCGATCCAAATGTCAGCAACATAGAACAAGTCAACCCCCTGCACCGTCCCTGTTATGTAGTTATGGATCAAAGACAAGATTCTTTATCGGCAAGATCTGAAGACTCTTACTTCTTCATTATTCTACAAATTATTAAAGGCTTTCTAGTGGTTCATTACCCCTGTCTTTCGTTTCAGTTATGTTCTTTACTCTTTCATAAGAGTCATTTGCCCTCTTTCTCACCTCTTGCGCCTTTCTCTTGACCTCCTGCCTCTTTCTTTTAGACATCTCCTAGTCATTTGCACTATTTCCCTGCTAAACACGTCCGAATGCTTCTCTCTTCTCTTTCACTAATAATCTTACTTCTTCATCCCACCACTCACTACCCTTTCTAATCTGCCCACCTCCCACGTTTCCCATGCCACAAGCATCTTTTGCGCAAGCCATCACTACTTCCCTAAATGCGTCCCACTTCTCCCCACTCATCTTACGTCCTTTGCTCTCACCTTTTTCCATTCTGCAGTCAGTCTCTCCTGGTACTTCCTGACACAAGTCTCCTTCCTAAGCTCACTTGCTCTCGCCACTCTTGTCACCCCAACATTCTCTTTTCTTTTTTGAAAACTTCTACAAATCTTCACCTTCGCCTTCACAAGACAGTGATCAGACATCCCTCTGGTTGCACCTCTCAGCACACTATATATATATATATATATATATATATATATATATATATATATATATATATATATATATATATATATATATATATATATATATATATATATATATATATATATATATAAAATATATATATATATATATATATATATATATATATATATATATATATATATATATATATATATATATATATATATATATATATTTATATATATATATATATATATATATTTTTTTTTTTTTTGCTTTGTCGCTGTCTCCCGCGTTTGCGAGGTAGCGCAAGGAAACAGATGAAAGAAATGGCCCAACCCACCCCCATACACATGTATATACATACACGTCCACACACGCAAATATACATACCTACACAGCTTTCCATGGTTTACCCCAGACGCTTCACATGCCTTGATTCAATCCACTGACAGCACGTCAACCCCGGTATACCACATCGCTCCAATTCACTCTATTCCTTGCCCTCCTTTCACCCTCCTGCATGTTCAGGCCCCGATCACACAAAATCTTTTTCACTCCATCTTTCCACCTCCAATTTGGTCTCCCTCTTCTCCTCGTTCCCTCCACCTCCGACACATATATCCTCTTGGTCAATCTTTCCTCACTCATTCTCTCCATGTGCCCAAACCATTTCAAAACACCCTCTTCTGCTCTCTCAACCACGCTCTTTTTATTTCCACACATCTCTCTCACCCTTACGTTACTTACTCGATCAAACCACCTCACACCACACATTGTCCTCAAACATCTCATTTCCAGCACATCCATCCTCCTGCGCACAACTCTATCCATAGCCCATGCCTCGCAACCATACAACATTGTTGGAACCACTATTCCTTCAAACATACCCATTTTTGCTTTCCGAGATAATGTTCTCGACTTCCACACATTCTTCAAGGCTCCCAGAATTTTCGCCCCCTCCCCCACCCTATGATCCACTTCCGCTTCCATGGTTCCATCCGCTGCCAGATCCACTCCCAGATATCTAAAACACTTCACTTCCTCCAGTTTTTCTCCATTCAAACTCACCTCCCAATTGACTTGACCCTCAACCCTACTGTACCTAATAACCTTGCTCTTATTCACATTTACTCTTAACTTTCCATATATATATGGATATATATGGATTTGTATATAGCATTCATGGATCTGGAGAAGGCATATGATAGAGTTGATAGAGATGCTCTGTGGAAGGTACTAAGAATATATGGTGTGTCTTAACTTTCTTCTTTCACATACTTTACCAAACTCAGTCACCAGCTTCTGCAGTTTCTCACATGAATCAGATACCAGCGCTGTCTCATCAGTGAACAACAACTGACTCACTTCCCAAGCTCACTCATCCCCAACAGACTTCATACTTGCCCCTCTTTCCAAAACTCTTGCATTCACCTCCCTAACAACCCCATCCATAAACAAATTAAACAACCATGGAGACATCACACACCCCTGCCGCAAACCTACATTCACTGAGAACCAATCACTTTCCTCTCTTCCTACACGTACACATGCCTTAAATCGTCGATAAAAACTTTACACTGCTTCTAACAATTTGCTTCCCACACCATATATTCTTAGTACCTTCCACAGAGCATCTCTATCAACTCTATCATATGCCTTCTCCAGATCCATAAATGCTACATACAAATCCATTTGCTTGTCTAAGTATTTCTCACACACATTCTTCAAAGGAAACACCTGATCCACACATCCTCTACCACTTCTGAAACCACACTGCTCTTCCCCAATCTGATGCTCTGTACATGCCTTCACCCTCTCAATCAGTACCCTCCCATATAATTTACCAGGAACACTCAACAAACTTATACCTCTGTAATTTGAGCAGTCACTTTTATCCCCTTTGCCTTTGTACAATGGCACTATGCACGCATTTCGCCAATCCTCAGGCACCTCACCATGAATCATACATACATTGAATAACCTTACCAACCAGTCAACAATACAGTCACCCCCTTTTTTAATAAATTCCATCCAAACCTGCTGCCTTGTCGGCTTTCATCTTCCGCAAGGCTTTTACTACCTCTTCTCTGTTTACCAAATTATTTTCCCCAACCCTCTCACTTTGTACACCACCTCGACCAAAACACCCCATATCTGCCACTCTATCATCAAACACATTCAACAATCCTTCAAAATACTCACTCCACCTCCTTCTCACAACACCACTACATGTTATCACCTGCCCGTTTGCCCCCTTCACTGAAGTTCCCATTTGTTCCCTTGTCTTACGCACTTTATTTACCTCCTTCCAGAACATCTTTTTATTCTCCCTAAAATTTAATGATACTCTCTCACCCCAACTCTCATTTGCCCTCTTTTTCACCTCTTGCACCATTCTCTTGACCTCCTGCCTCTTTCTTTTATACCTCTCCCTCTCATTTGCATTTTTTCCCTGCAAAAATCTCCAAATGCCTCTCTCTTCTCTTTCACTAATAATCTTACTTCTTCATCCCACCACTCACTACCCTTTCTAATCAACCCACCTCCCACGCTTCTCATGCCACAAGCATTTTTGCGCAAGCCATCACTGCTTCCCTAAATACGTCCCATTCCTCCCCCACTCCCCTTACCTCCTTTGTTCTCACCTTTTTCCATTCTGTACTCAGTCTCTCCTGGTACTTCCTCACACAAGCCTCCTTCCCAAGCTCACTTACTCTCACCACCCTCTTCAACCCAACATTCTCTCTTCTTTTCTGAAAACCCATACAAATCTTCACCTTCGCCTCCACAAGATAATGATCAGACATCCCTCCAGTTGCACCTCTCAGCACATTAACATCCAAAAGTCTCTCTTTCGCGCAGCTGTCAATTAACACGTAATCCAATAACGCTCTCTGGCCATCTGTCCTACTTACATACGTATACTTATGTATATTTGGCTTTTTAAACTAAGTATTCCCAATCACCAGTCCTTTTTCAGCACATAAATCTACAAGCTCTTCACCATTACCATTTACAACACTGAACACCCCATGTATACCAATTATTCCCTCAACTGCCACATTACTCACCTTTGCATTCAAATCACCCATCACTATAACCCGGTCTTGTGCATCAAAACCACTAACATATATATATATATATATATATATATATATATATATATATATATATATATATATATATATATATATATATATATATATATTTTTTTTTTTATTTTCATACTCTTCGCCATTTCCCGCGATAGCGAGGTAGCGTTAAGAACAGAGGACTGGGCCTTTTTTGGAATATCCTCACCTGGCCCCCTCTGTTCCTTCTTTTGGAAAATTAAAAAAAAAAAAAAAAAAAAAAAAAAAAGAGAGAGGGGAGGATTTCCAGCCCCCCGCTCCCTCCCCTTTTAGTCGCCTTCTGCGACACGCAGGGAATACGTGGGATGTATTCTTAATCCCCTATCCCCAGGGATAATATATATATATATATATATATATATATATATATATATATATATATATATATATATATATATATATATATATATATATATATATACATATTTCATTTTATCATACTTGATCGTCGATTCCTGCTTCACCGAAGAAGTGCCAGGAATCAGACGCAGAAGCGACCCATCCACTCGTATACACATGCATACACATAAACGCCCATACACGCACATGTACATACATATACATATTAATATATGCCCATATACATGCATATACATACACATACACTGATATATACATATATACAAATGTACATGTTCCTACTTGCTTGCATTCTTCCGTTCCCCGCGCTACCTTGCCCCACAGGAAACAGCATCGCTACCCCCTGCTTCAGCGATGTAGCGCCAGGAACACAGACAAAAAAACCCACATCCCTCACACTCCACATCCAGGCCTCACAGAACTTTCCATGGTTTATCCCAGACGTTTCACATGCCCCGGTTCAGTCCACTGACAGCACGTCGACCCCGGTATACCACATCTTTCCAATTCACTCTATTCCTTGCACGCCTCTCACCTTCCTGTACGTTCAGGTCGCGAACGCTCAAAATCTTTTTCACTCCATCCTTCCACCTCCAAAACAGTTATATCTTGATTACTTGCTCAAACAGTACACCACATCAGGATAGTTGATAGTTCTCAAAATGAACTTTCTAACCATGGAATATCTATTTGTGAAATTGAAGAAACGAAGGAAAATCCCTTCAAGATCATAAAGTCTGAAACAGTTCTGCGTGACCTGAATGAGGTGATAATAGATTTCTGTAAAGAGGCATTACATTTCCCTCACTATAAGATCATGTATCTTTCAGCGAATAATTTTACCTTATATCCCTCTCAGTTAGATCTGCAAAGACATGAGGGCTTCAAGTTATCTGTTATTGTGACGCCTAGATATTTGACTTGACCTAAGGTAATGGGAGTGATTTCAGTCATTTTATACCGATGCTCCTTAATTTGTGTGTCTCCTTCCAGTACGTGACCTTTTCCAAAAATAAAGGCCATTTTCACTTAGCTGACTTTTCGGCTACTTTACGTTGTAAACGACATTTGTCGTCCTCTGATGATAGTGCAATACCTACTCTTGTTTCATCTGCAGTTATTGATATCTCACTGTTTATTCTAACACCCAAGCTATTTATGTGTACCAAAAACTGGACTTTAAAATGAGGCCAAGAGAACGCAGATAGGAAACGGTGATAAATAAGACGTATTTACATTTACGACAAATAGTTTCTGTTTAAATTCAACCATTATTACAAACAGTAATAATGTTATCATAAAGCCCTAGACGCCTGATTGTATCCAATCAGTTATCACAAGGTACTTTGTCAAACTTGGTTTTAAGATCAAGAAAAATTATATTAAATACCTTGACGTGAGTGAAGAAGAACTGATCATTGTGTTATCCAAACATAATAATTCTACAACCTTTAGTGGTCTTTTTCTAAACATTTTAAACACCTCATTCACATATGATTACATCCCTACATGTACTGCACCTTCAACTAAACTTTCTGTCACACTTTTGTTACATTTATCATCGTATTCTTTCTGATCCATCCTCTTGCTCGCCAGTACTTTCATCTCTCTGTTCTTCCTTACGCCATGCCTTTACTTTCCTCTCATGCTTACCTCCACAGAAACTGCAAAATGGCCAGAATCTCCAAAGAATCTCCTCACAACTCTAGCATTCGGCACAGCCTTTCTCAACCTTTCATCCAGCGCCACATAATCAGTCAAACTCTTTTGTTCTTATCTTCCAGCATTTCTCATCCAGGTAACCTGGGGATCATCTCATGCTGAAAAAGGTTGTTTGCAAGGAATAAACATCTGTAGCATAGACATTCATTAGACAACTTTCATTCCCATTGATTCCAGCACTCCACATTTACCAACTATCTCGCCAGTTTCATCATATCCCACCTACTATTCATGTCACCCGTTACAACCTCCTTTCTCTCTCTTTCTCAAACCCATTTTTGTAGTCGTTCTCTCCTTCTGATAGTCTTCATTCATTTCCATCCGTACCACTCCTCCCTCCACGCCCTCCTACAACTTTCATTCATTTCCATTTTCATTTCATACACCCTGCTCAAGGATACGGGTTTCCCCAGTCCCCAGGACATCCAAACGTTAACTTTAAAGTTTCTGCACAAGCTCCTTCCTTCTACTCTCACCGGTCATCCTATTAAACTCAGAACCGTCATCCTCAGTCACTCCTTTTAATTACCCGGTATAACTGGTAGACTCAGAGTTTCAGAAAGCCAAAACTTCAGTACACCTTCAACGCTTGTCTGCTTTAAAAACTATTGCCCAGATGGATTTTGGCAACGCCTTCCCCTCGGTTCCACCCCTAAGGTCACCATGGGAAGGAGGGGTGAGACATGAATATTCTTGAAACTAAAAAATTCCCTCAAAGAAATTAATTTAACTTTTTCCAGTCGTTGAGCTCTACTGCACTAGTAGCACCTCCTGAACTCATTGGTTACGATACTGCAACTGCGCAAAGCCATTATTAGTAACGTTATCATACATGAGAAAGGGAACCGGTCGCAAGACTGATCCCTGCGGCACACCACTTGTTACGTCTAACCTCCGAAGTACTTCACATCTATACGATGTGGCTTAACGTTTGTTAATAGCCTTTGATGTGGAATCATATCAAATGCTTTTCGAAAGTCTAAATTAATGACATTGGTTGCTTTACTTTCTTCATACATGTTGATAATGCCATAATAGAAATCAAGGAGGTTTGTGAGACATGATCCATATCTACGAAATCCATGCTAAGATTCGTTTATTAAGTGCTAGTCCTCTAAAAGATTTACAGTCTTACCCAAAACGATAGTTTTCTTAAGTCTACTAGTTACAGACGGTAAGCTAAATTGGACCACACTTTTCAGGCAGTGACTTATTTTCTATTTTGACCATTGGTGCTACATTAGCAATCTTGCATCCTTCTGAACTCTCCTCGTAGAGAGTGACTTACTGAAGTAAGCAGTCTTGGATAAGACTGTTCTAGGCCTGCCGTTTTATCATCCTCATTCCATTTAGTCACAACTTTGATTCTTGAACTTTCAGGTCAATATGTTGGAAAATGTTTCCTTCAATTTGCAGTGGAACTGGATTCGGGATATGAGTCACATATTCAATTGTGAATACGGGTAAAGAATGTTTAGAAAACAACTTTTAGAGGCAAAAAACTGAAAGATTATAGATCATCAATAATGATGTACAATCTCACAAGCAGCGTATAGCTGCGTCTAGAGAAAGCGGTCTTAGGATTGTTTTCGAGCAGCTAAATACAAAACACCAGAACCCATAGCAAGACCACGTCTCAAGTATGTGGTACTTTTCTAGTCTCCATATGTGCATAAACAAGAACATGCTTGAGAAAGTACAGAAATAGCGAAAAGGATGATACTGGGACTAAGATACAAGTCATAAAAAGAAATGATAAGTGAACTCCACTGTGTTTTGATAAACATTTTCAAGGCACTCTAAGACATGAGCAACATTACCAGAGAATTTCACTTTTCATTACGAAACGATATTTTGAGTAGAAACAATAAGCTGTAGATTAGGGTTAATTGGTTTCACTCTGACTCAGAGAAATACTTCTCTGTCAACAAGGTAATCAAAAAGTAGATTAAGCTATCTACTACTAACGATAAATGGTAAACGAAAGATTAATTCAAGACTTGGTTACAGTTGTGTGATTCCTCTGCGAAACTTAATTTTTCGAAAAGGTTTTACGTAGTCTTGATGACGAGGTGCGAGAACATCAGTTAAATGTTTCACCATTTGATAAACAAATTAGTCTTACAGATAGATAGCCAGTCACTCGTGCGACACTGCCTATACTCACGTGCCTGATCCTCAGTTTATGTTTGGTGAATCAAAATCACCGAAAGTGAGTGGCTTATTGTTGTCCAGTCATACAGTCCTTGACAAAGCTTTCTGCTGGGAGAGAGGTTGGTCTATACCAATCATTTAAACCCAGTAACCAGACTAGTAGGTTTATTCTGATACATAGGTGGTCGATATCATTATCATTACTTACGTTCATCTGAACTGAATAGGATTCAGGAAGGATTTGATTTAACTACTCTACCTGTGCTGTCTATGCTGAGTATCTTACATATATTTAGATTGTTAAAGCAACGGCATTTATTTGCTCATCGTTTCATATTATGAGTCATGTTTTTTTCATTGTTATTCAACTGAGAAGTGATACCTTAATATTTTCATTTGCCATCCTAAGTGGATTCATAGTGACAATATCCTCCCATTATCGTATCCTATATTCATTGAATGTCCCTAACGTGACACATGGTAACCTGACCTGGTTGAAGTCTGCTTAAATCTCGTCCCGAATTGACGATTTTCTCTTTGACCTCTCTTCTCCCCTGCTCTCACCCCACATGGTCCTGGCTGTATTAGCTGGTTTTCCATTCCAAAGTCGGTATAACGTTGACAGCTCAACATGTTTTCAAACGTGGCAGCACCCCAGGGGGGCAGATGAGTACCATCCTTAAGAAGTAAATCTAGTCTATTAAGGAACGAACCCAGACATAAATGCGCTAGTTCCAGACACCAATCGACTTAACTCCGACCTCAATGCATGTCTTATAGTCTTTCATTAACACATAAAACTTTAAATAATCTGAAATAAGAATATCGTAAAAGAATCTTTAGGGAATGTACAACATTCACAAAACATCTGTCAGTCTTCACCACTTTGAGTAAGGAACGATATTTACCCAGGCCCCTTCACTCCCAGCAGTTGTACCTTACATGCTTCTTTTCTTTCTTTCGGCTGTTTACTAGATTCATAGTTGTAGCTACTGGCAAAATACACATGTGTAGAAGCGTCCACGCGCAGGGTAAGCGAAGGTACGAGCTGGATCAGATATTCTGTTTTTCTTGTCTGAATATATGCTGTATGTCCCCTGCTGGCGCTGTCTCTCAAATGCACAAAACCTATTGAATTCCAAAATTTCTACCCAGGCCTATTCAAGGAATGTAGTTCCCATCTTTCAGAGGGGATACAGTGTGCCTTGAATAGTGACTTGAAAATACCTTTGTAACGATTCACATATACCCTCATGTGCTTCCTCCCGCTTTATGATGCTTTATGGTGAATCTGTTAGGGTTGATGTCACCCTCACATTATGCTCAGATCATGGCAGTCTTACTCCCATAGCAAGCGTCTCAGTGCCAGGTAAGTCAACGCTGACAGGACGTTGACTCAAGTCTTGCTGGTCAATGCCAAATAATCTCCACTGAGAGGAGCAGGCTGTGCACTGTGGATATGAGCCTATATTAAAGACTACGCATGGCTTTCTGCTTTCTGATTATGTTCCAGTATCCCACGGTAATATGTCACATCAGTTACAAGCTGTTTACATAATCATTTTATTTTTCTCCTTTGATGCCATAGTTCCTTTTAGCCCACTAGCTGCACCAGATTCTAAAATTTCTTTTCCTCTTACAAGATCATCAAGAGGAAAGAACGTATTCTACGTAGTAACACGTCGTCTCATCCTCGAGAGGGTGCGACCTGCATCCATCCCTAACATCTCTGAGAGCTTCCTCCTCCCAAACCTGCGGTGGAAGCCCGCCTTAGTCTCCATGCCTGCGTCTCCTCCACCCTCACGTACACTCCGTCATAGTACTTTCCCCTTCTCTTTCTTTCAGCCTTCACTACTTTAATTTCCCCAGTTACATGTCTTCATCTTTTCTCTCATTCATCATCTTACCTACCTAAAGGTCATCAGTTAACCTCATTGTCCATAGATCTGTAAGGCCTATAATACTCCTCCTACAAAGAGCCGCTCCCTCTTAATTCATATAAATTTTAGTTCCCACACACATCTATTTCCTAATCCAGCTCACACCATAAGATATCAGGCAAGGCAAGCATTATATATGTAAAGGCTGTGTGGGGCAAATATGGAACACATATTGAATAATATATGTAGAGAAAATGCCAAGATGGAAATGCCTTTCTCACGTACTTTGCCTCAAGGATGAAACACCATTCACATTTCACACAGACGCTGACCTCACTTATGCATCGCTGAAGTAGATATACTATCAAACTTCAGTGAATTGATCGAAGCTAAACATTGCATGTCTCACTTCTATGAGAGAGAGAGAGAGAGAGAGAGAGAGAGAGAGAGAGGGAGAGGGAGAGGGAGAGAGAGAGAGAGAGAGAGAGAGAGAGAGAGAGAGAGAGAGAGAGAGAGAGAGAGAGAGAGAGAAGGGGGGGTTCAGTGTCCTCTCCTCTCAGCATTGTGCTTGATAAGTAGCTTTTCAGGTTCACACCTTCTCTTGTGCTACCTGATCCCTGCTTATTTCCCATTATCCTCTCAGTATAAGACCAGTTTCCCTGCAGCCTTTTCATCAGATATTGCACTTTTTACGGCCGAGCAATTCATCTCTGAGATTTATTACCTTATATCACGGGACAAATTCGCGGACCATAAAAAGGCGCGGGCAGAATCCGTGATCTGTTACACGGGTTCGAGTTATGTGCTGGCGAGGACGACACGTTGGCTGGCCGGTCGGTCAGGCCAGACTGACGTAGCGTCCGTGCGTCTCCGTCTAATTTATTGTCGGCTTTCTGAGAGCTGGGGGCGGGCGGGGTACATGATGTTAACAGTCTACTTATATCTATCTTTTTAGTCACTGTAGCGCCGTAGGTCGTGATATGACTGTTGTATATGACAGGTTAACAGGACGAGTTAGTTTTCATGACTTGCTTGGCTTGATGATGTGAAAACTTGGATCAGAAAGGTATACGTTGTGGGCTGACAACTTCCCCGACTAGCATGATGCTTCATGTGATCACATCACTGATAACGTATTTTCTAATTTTCTTTTGAGAAAAATCTTTGTGGAAAACTTACTAATATATGGGGAAGAAATTGTATTATCATTTGTGATTACGGTTAATATCCAGCGTGGTTCGTTAAGCAGGAGAGTCATTTACAGAACTGTAAAGATCCACAGAACTTATCCACACAGTATAATCTGATTAGCTTAGAATATAGAGCTACAGCATTCATGCAACATTATCTATGTAACCGACATTCATGGCAATACACTATACTCAGCAGTAACAACGGAACACTAGACAGCATTAGGACACCTTGTGCCGAGGCAACTGTGCTGAGGCCAAGTATATTCATCAAACCTACATAACAAGGCTGCTCAAGGAGAACAAAGGCAAACAGAGACCATGTCGTACACAAGCTGATGATGATGCTTCATATCTGGCTTGCAGATGAAAAGTTTTTCTAAAAGTTATAGAATTTTTCTTTATGAGAGAATTATGGTTCGACATTTGAATTATCTTTTTACATTATTGTCCTTCTTTCTGGCCCCCTGAACATGTCATACTACAACACAGATCTACTGATGATATACTCGAGCGTGTGACCATATGACTGAGATAGAGAAGTACATACTTTCTTCCTGGCCATCATGCCTCATGTGGTCATGTGTCACACCCCACTAATGTGCCAAGAAACCACAAACATGATGATAAACAGAAAATGTCGTGTGTATGTGTGTCAGCGGCTCACACCAGGTGATGAGAACCTGCGTCATGTTAAGGAGATTTGAACGTTCCGCTCCACCGTATTGGTTTACGTTCTAAACTTGTCACGTCTCTCCAACATTTCGTTGTGAGACATCAACGAAAAACAAATCTGATTTCCACATTTAACAAAGAGAAGAAACATATCTTTATCATCATGCCATGTTGATCATTAAGCATATACTAACAACAAATAAGCAAATGATGAGTGTCAGGTTATGATTATGTTGGCAGATGTGAAGTAGTTCAAGCCATATATCATGCAAGAGGACACTACTCTGTGATGAAACAAATTTCTTACAAATGAAATTGTATTCCACGTACACAAGACACGTCTCAATCTTTCAGAAAAATATTCATCTTGAATTCGTGTAAAGACGAAGAAATAGAGCAACCAGAGGATATGGCACGAAATTAAGCGAAAAACTTGTTATGAATATGTAAACATCAGATTACAGCATAAGACTAGTGGGGGATACAATGATTGAGGACATAGTAACTGTTAACAGCAGTCGAATCCACAACTGTAAATTTCCCTCTCCATACATTATAATTAAGGTATCTTTACACACACACACACACACATACACACACACACACACACACACACATACACACACAAGCACACATACACACACACACACACACACACACACACACACACACACACACACACACACACCCACACACACATACACACACACGCACACATACACACACACACACACACACACACACACACACACACACACACACACACACACACACACACACACACACACACACACACACACACACACACACACACACACACACACACACACACACACACACTCACACACACACACACACACACACACACACACACACACACACACACACACACGCATACACACACACACACACACACACACACACACACACACACACACACACACACACACACACACACACACACACACACTCGCACACACACACACACACACTCACACGCACACACATACACGCACACACACACACACACACACGCACACACACACGCACACACACACACACACACACACACACACACACACACACACACACACACACGCATAAACACATACAAGTGAGGGCAAGAGTGTGAAGGGGACCTTAGATGAAGTACTTTCGCACAGTAAGTGTGAATGTGTAATACTTTGAAGTTTGACTGTAGCTGGGAGTGGGAAGATCTCAGATTTCAAAGCGCGTGACCAGGAGTGTTGTCAGTCTCAGTAAATCAAAACTTTAGTAACAACACAGCACATTCAAGGAAACAGTAATATGAGTAACCTTCATGGGGAAACGGAGGAACTGTGCCTAAGAATTGCTATACAGAAGTGCAACTGTTTATATCAAGGATCGTAAAGTACTTACAACTGAATGGCAACACTGACAGCTGATGACTTAGAATCTTCCTTGGATTGATTATGTTTGTGTGGCAATACTGTGTGGGGAAGCGGTCTAAGACCTGCAGCATTGTCTAAACCGAGAAAATAGAGATCATCAAAATAAAGCAAGAAAATTAGTTTAACCTTCAACAATGGAACCTCGAAAATTCATGAGGGCCGCACACACATCATACAAACACGTGAGAAATGATGAAATGTTGTATGTTGTGTTTCTGTATGGTTGTTTAACTCAGGTTGAGAGCTGAAGTTAATAACTGGTAGAACACCAAGGCTTCGTTATTGTGGAAAAGTGTTCAGTTATATTACCAATGGCACATACTGACAGTGGAAGACAACTTAAAGTCAATAACCACCTGCCAGTCACCTAAGATGTGTCTGCAAGAGTTATGTGGCCGCCAGTTTGCGGATGAGCTTTGCAAATAAACTTGCACAAATGCGAATTTATAGATGTAGATGTAATGGCGCCCCTCGGTGGTGTAGTCAATCGGACATTCAAGGGAACCATACCGAAACATTACCTATATCGTGATTTGGCATTTCTAAAGAGACAAGTATGGGCCGACGGCGAGTAAAATACTCATATAAGTCATCTAATCCTATTTATCTTGTTCCTAAACGCGATAATATCAGAGTCCATATAAATGATCGAGTCCCTGACACCATAGATATAGGCGTGGAAGACTAATTCTTTACCCTAAACTGAACTGATCATGACTATCAAAAAATGTATCTGAATGATCGCTTGGGAATGAAAATAACCGATGTTTGTCAGTAAGTTTCATCAGCTTCCAGTTCTTATGCAGTTGTGGCGAGAGTGATATGTGGGCCAGCATTAGACCCGGCCAAGTATTGGATGTAGGAATTTGTACTTTCAACCAGCTACTGGAAGAAAAAGTTAACATGGACCCCTAGTTTCAGTTGAATATCCGAAATCTATATCTTGACCACTTTAGCTTTATGAAGTTAACAAATTAAGAGAAGTTAAAATGGTCTACTATGACCATGCTTCACAAGTATGACCATGCTTGATAAGTTCAGTATAAACCTTCCCCGAATGTCCAAGACGTTTGGTAGTCACAGAAATGGTGGGTAAAGTGATGGTCTTACAATTATTTACTGCGACACATCAATCAACATGGCTCTTAATATCATATCAGCATCAGTGATTTAAGGTAACTATCCTGATTCCTCACGACTCGCACGTATATCTATGTAACATCTCGCAAGTGATAGAACAATAACTAGTGAATGCAGAGACACAAGACATTTTCCAGAATAGAAATTACCTCAGGCTTGGGTAATAACACTAGTTCATCATTACATTTACGTGATGGAGGGAACGTAAGGTGGAACGTGTCGTAACCCTTCCGTTAGTAATTATTTTCATGATTGTTTTTAAAACACTTGTGCTGTCATAGAGGTCTCCTGCTTCTTGATACAAGCTCTATTGATGTTTCGTTCATTGTCAGCCTTTAGTTATACTTCATCCAATAAACCGTTAATAATGATAATAATAATAATAATGATAATAATGATAATGATGATTATTATCATTACTATATTATGATAACAATAGTAATAATAAACACCATTATCATTGTTACATTACATTATCATAATGAATAGATTATCATTATCATTATTATTACTATTATTATCATTATTATTATCATTATCCTTATTATCATTATTATCATTATTATTACTATTATTATTATTATTATTATCATTATTACATCAGAGCCAACAGCACACTTTATCCACTGTGGATGGATTGCATTCTGAGCAGCATCATTAATCTACATAACGTGAAGAATGCAATACTTTCGTCTATTTGACATTATTTTCATCCAAGTGAATAGTTTTCATGAAACAGATGATGAATAATGTATATCAACATAACAATAACCTGCACACAGTATCAATATTCATGCTATATCTGAAGAGTCTTATGCTCAAATATCAATAAGATTTTGCTAATGTGGATCCTCTCCAGATTTGTCAATTTCTCAGCGATCCTCTTGTATGTGGAGTTAGCACACAACTACTTAAGGCAGATTGTTCGAGGAAAATGACAGTGCACGTTGCAAGGTGACACCAAATTGTGACCCATCTGTTCCTTCCCTCTTTCTTTGATAATCTCCTCCTGAGTAAAATGTTTGATTTTTGGTTTGTGAATAGAGATGAGATATTTTTAGTTGCATATCCGGTGTAGCTCAGAAATACATAATGCATAACTTAGTTTGTTGTTATGAAGACCAACATGCATCAGTTTATCTTATATTCCAATACAAACCTCTCCATACTGGCAGGTCCTCCAGTCATCCTTTGCCTTCCTCAGTTGTCAAGCTCCTCCCCACCCTCTCTACCTCCAACATTATGCACCCCAAGGAGCCGCCACAGCTCCTCTCAACCCTCCTTCTCATGTTAAGCACCCCAGGGAGCCGCAAAAGCTCCCCCTCCCCCTTTCCACGTTACGCACCCCAGTGAGCCGCCACAGCTCCTCCCCACCCTCCCTTCCACGTTACACTCCCCAGGGAGCCGTCATAGCTCCTCGCCACCCTCCCTCCCACGTAACACTCCCCAGGGAGCCACCACGACTCCTCCCAACCCTCATTCTCACGTTACGCTCCCGAAGAAGCCGTCACAGCTCCAAAACAATAAGGTATCTAAGGAAGGACTAGTGGTGAATATGTGGACACAGTAGGAGGCTGACTGCGTTCTCTAGCATCAAACATTTACCGTAGCCAGAGCCTGACCCGCAGGACAACACCAGCGTATGACCAGACGTAAGACACGCACACCCAGCCCGGATGCGCGAGGCTCAGCCTCGTTCCATCAGCTCCTTACAGCCATCAACGGTTGATGATCCATAACGCGGCAGGGGTGCGACAAATAGCCATTTGTTTGCCCTGGGCCGTTGTTAGCGAGAAATTGCGAACACACACGCACACATACATGTATATATATGTGTATATATATATATATATATATATATATATATATATATATATATATATATATATATATATATATATATATATATATATATATATATATATATATATATTCTTATGAGTCCACGGGGAAAATGAAACATGAAAAGTTCCCAAGTGTACTTTCGTGCACAAGAGAGGAATATAACAGTCAGTTGATATACATCGAAAAGACAAAGCTAGGACGCCATTTGGTAAACATGTGATTGTCCAAAACATACAACAAGCGTTCATAAACTTATCATTTTACAAATCTTATCAACAATAAAGTTATCTAATTTGTACAGACCATCACTAATATTAAGATTATAATTCTTTGTGTATTTAATAATAGAAGATTCAATGATATTTCTCTTGGTAATAGAGTTAGAGTTAACAACTGAGATGGCGTTACTCCAGTCAATACAATGATCATAGTTTTTAACATGATTAAACAAGGCATTTGATTCTTGTCCCGTTCTTATACTATATTTATGTTGCTTAAGTCTAACAGAAAGATCCTTACCAGTCTGACCAACATAAAATTTATCAGTTTCCACAAGGAACTTTATAGATGCAACCAAGAGAATTTTCTGGTAGATTCCTGATTAAGATATTCTTTATAGTATTATTGTTGCTAAAGGCAACATTTACATTAAAGGATTTAAGCAACATGGGAAGCAAAGTGAAATTATTATTAAAAGGGAGAACTAAAAGATTCTTGGTGTCAATTGGAGGTTTGGGCTCAACTCTATAAAATGATTTCTTTACTAACTTAAGGGATTTATCAATGAAAGATCTAGGGTACTTTAACTTAGATCCAATGGAATATATCTTCTCAAACTCATCATCAATAAACTCTGGACTGCAAATACGTAATGCCCTTAGGAACATAGATTGAAATGATAATTTAACTCTGTCATGTTGAGATGAGTAATAATGGATATAAATTTGATGGAAGGTACTAAATTGTTAAGTAAGGGGAGAAATATATATATATATATATATATATATATATATATATATATATATATATATATATATATATATATATATATATATATATATATATATATATGTATGTATATTGGAAAGGATCACAATTTTGCGCGTGATCAAGATATTCCTATGAGTCCACGGGGAAAATGAAACACGATAAGTTCCCAAGTGCACTTTCGTGTAATAATCACATCATCAGGGAAGATACAAGAGAGAAATATAACAGTCATTGGTATACAACGAAGAGACGAATCTAGGACGCCATTTGGTAAACATGCGATTGTCCAAGACAGACAACTCTCCTAGAACCCTCGCCCCTTCCCCCACCCAGTGACTCACTTCCGCTTCCATGGTTCCATCCGCTGCCAAACCCACTCCTAGATATCTAAAACACTTCACTTTCTCCAATTTTTCTCCATTCAAACTTACCTCCCTATTGACTTGTCCCTCAGCGCTACTGTACCTAATAACCTTGCTCTTATTCACATTTACTCACAGCTTTCTTCTTTCACACACTTTACCAAACTCAGTCACCAGCTGTTATATGGTTATATGGTCGCGACGCGTGGGCTAAAGATAGAGTTGTGAAGAGGAGGGTGGATGTGTTGGAGATGAGCTGTGGTAATAAAAAGAGTGTGGTTGAGAGAGCAGAAGAGGGTGTATTGAAATGGTTTGGTCACATGGAGAGAATGAGTAAGGAAAGGTTGACAAAGAGGATATATGTGTCAGAGGTGGAGGAAACGAGAAGTGGGAGACCAAATTGGAGGTGGAAGGATAGAGTGAAGGGGATTTTGAGCGATCGGGGCCTAAACATGCAGGAGGGTGAAAGGCGTGCAAGAAATAGAGTGAATTGGAACGATGTGGTATACTGAGGTCGACGGGCTGTCAATGGATTGAACCAGGGCATGTGAAGGGTCTGGGGTAAACCATGGAAAGTTTTGTGGGTCTTGGATGTGGAAAGGGAGCTGTGGTTTCGGTGCATTATACATGACAGCTAGAGACAGTGTAAACGAATGGGGCCTTTGTTTACTTTTCCTAGCACTACCTCGCGCGGGTGCGGGGGGATGGGGGTTGTCATTTCATGTGTGGCGGGGTAGCAACGGAAATGAATGAAGGCAACAAGTATGAATTATGTACATGTGTGTATAAGTATGTATGTGTACGTATATATATGTATACGTTGAATTGTGTAGGGATGTATATGTACGTGTGTGGACGTGTATGTATATGTATGTGTGTGTGGATGTGTTCGGCCATTCTTTCTTCTGTTTCCTTGTGCTACCTCGCGAACGCGGGAGACAGCGACAAGGTAAAATAAAGAAAGAAAGGGAAAAAAAGAAATATGTATATATATATATATATATATATATATATATATATATATATATATATATATATATATATATATATATATATATATATATATATATATATATATATATATATATGTATATGAATGCAAAGGTAAGTAATGTGGCAGTTGAGGGAATAATTGGTATACATGGGGTGTTCAGTGTTGTAAATGGTAATGGTGAAGAGCTTGTAGATTTATGAGCTGAAAAAGGACTAGTGATTGGGAATACTTGGTTTAAAAAGCGAGACATACATAAGTATACGTATGTAAGTAGGAGAGATGGCCAGAGAGCGTTATTGGACTACGTGTTGATTGACAGCCGCGCGAAAGAGAGACTTTTGGATGTTAATGTGCTGAGAGGTGCAACTGGAGGGATGTCTGATCATTATCTTGTAGAAGCGAAGGTGAAGATTTGTATGGGTTTTTAGAAAAGAAGAGAGAATGTTGGGGTGAAGAGGGTGATGAGAGTAAGTGAGCTTGGGAAGGAGACTTGTATGAGGAAGTACCAGCAGAGACTGAGTACAGAATGGAAAAAGGTGAGAACAAAGGAGGTAAGGGGAGTGGGGGAGGAATGGATGTATTTAGGGAAGCAGTGATGGCTTGCGCAAAAGATGCTTGTGGCATGAGAAGCGTGGGAGGTGGGTTGATTAGAAGAGGTAGTGAGTGGTGGGATGAAGAAGTAAGATTATTAGTGAAAGAGAAGAGAGAAGCATTTGGACGATTTTTTTCAGGGAAAAAATGCAAATGAGTGGGAGATATATAAAAGAAAGAGGCAAGAGGTCAAGAGAAAGATGCAAGAGGTGAAAAAGAGGGCAAATGAGAGTTGGGGTGAGAGAGTATCATTAAATTTCAGGGAGAATAAAAAGATGTTCTGGAAGGAGGTAAATAAAGTGCATAAGACAAGGGAGCAAATGGGAACTTCAGTGAAGGAGGCTAATGGGGAGGTGATAACAAGTAGTGGTGATGTTAGAAGGAGATGGAGTGAGTATTTTGAAGATTTGTTGAATGTGTTTGATGATAGAGTGGCAGATATAGGGTGTTTTGGTCGAGGTGGTGTGCAAAGTGAGAGGGTTAGGGAAAATGATTTGGTAAACAGAGAAGAGGTAGTAAAAGCTTTGCGGAAGATAAAAGCCGGCAAGGCAGCAGGTTTGGATGGTATTGCAGTGGAATTTATTAAAAAAGGGTGTGACTGCATTGTTGACTGGTTGGTAAGGTTATTTAATGTATGTATGATTCATGGTGAGGTGCCCGAGGACTGGCGGAATGCTTGCATAGTGCCATTGTACAAAGGCAAAGGGGATAAGAGTGAGTGCTCAAATTACAGAATTATAAGGTTGTTGAGTATTCCTGGTAAATTATATGGGAGGGTATTGATTAAGAGGGTGAAGGCATGTACAGAGCATCAGATAGGGGAAGAGCAGTGTGGTTTCAGAAGTGGTAGAGGATGTGTGGATCAGGTATTTGCTTTGAGGAATGTATGTGAGAAATACTTAGAAAAGCAAATGGATTTGTATGTGGCATTTATGGATCTGGAGAAGGCATATGATAGAGTTGATAGAGATGCTCTGTGGAAGGTACTAAGAATATATGGTGTGGGAGGCAAGTTGTTAGAAGAAGTGAAAAGTTTTTATCGAGGATATAAGGCATGTGTACGTGTAGGAAGAAAGGAAAGTGATTGATTCTCAGTGAATGTAGGTTTGCGGCAGGGGTGTGTGATGTCTCCATGATTGTTTAATTTGTTTATGGATGGGGTTGTTAGGGAGGTGAATGCAAGAGTTTTGGAAAGAGGGGCAAGTATGCAGTCTGTTGTGATTGAGAGAGCTTAAGTGAGTCAGTTGTTGTTCACTGATGATACAGCGATGGTGGCTGATTCATGTGAGAAACTGCAGAAGCTGGTGACTAAGTTTGGTAAAGTGTGTGAAAAAAGAAAGTTAAGAGTAAATGTGAATAAGAGCAAGGTTATGAGGTACAGTAGGGTTAAGGGTCAAGTCAATTGGGAGGAAAGTTTGAATGGAGAAAAACTGGAGGAAGTAAAGTGTTTTAGATATCTGGGAGTGGATCTGGCAGCGGATGGAACCATGGAAGCGGAAGTGAATCATAGGGTGGGGGAGGGGGCGAAAATCCTGGGAGCCTTGAAGAATGTATGGAAGTAGAGAACATTATCTCCGAAAGCAAAAATGGGTATGTTTGAAGGAATAGTGGTTCCAACAATGTGGTATGGTTACGAGTCGTGGGCTATGGATAGAGTTGTGCGCAGGAGGGTGGATGTGCTGCAAATGAGATTTTTGAGGACACTATGTGGTGTGAGGTGGTTTGATCGAGTAAGTAATGTAAGGGTAAGAGAGATGTGTGGAAATAAACAGAGCGTGGTTGAGAGAGCAGAAGAGGGTGTTTTGAAATGGTTTGGTCACATGGATAGAATGAGTGAGGAAAGGTTGACCAAGAGGATATATGTGTCGGAGGTGGAAGGAACGAGGAGAAGTGGGAGACCAAATTGGAGGTGAAAAGATGGAGTGAAAAAGATTTTGTGTGATCGGGGCCTGAACATGCAGGAGGGTGAAAGGAGGGCAAGGAATAGAGTGAATTGGATCGATGTGGTATACCGGGGTTGACATGCTGTCAGTGGATTGAATCAGGGCATGTGAAGCGTCTGGGGTAAACCATGGAAAGCTGTGTAGGTATGTATATTTTGCGTGTGTGGACGTATGTATATACATGGGGGTGGGTTTGGCCATTTCTTCGTCTGTTTCCTTGTGCTACCTCGCAAACGCGGGAGACAGCGACAAAGCAAGAAAAAAAAAAAAAAAAGAAAATTTACTTCAAGATACTCTCTCACCCCAACTCTCATTTGCCCTCTTTTTCGCCTCTTGCACCTTTCTCTTGACCTCCTGTCTCTTTCTTTTATACATCTCCCACTCAATTGCATTTTTTCCTGCAAAAATCGTCCAAATGCCTCTCACTTCTCTTTCACTAATAATCTTACTTCTTCATCCCACCACTCACTACCCTTTCTAATCAACCCACCTCCCACGCTTCTCATGCCACAAGCATCTTTTGCGCAATCCATCACTGATTCCCTAAATACATCCCATTCCTCCCCCACTCCCCTTACTTCCATTGTTCTCACCTTTTTCCATTTTGTACTCAGTCTCTTCTGGTACTTCTTCACACAAGTCTCCTTCCCAAGCTCACTTGCTCTCACCACCCTCTTCACCCCAGCATTCACTCTTCTGAAAACCCATACAAATCTTCACTTTAGCCTCCACAAGATAATGATCAGACATCCCTCCAGTTGCACCTCTCAGCACATTAACATCCAAAAGTCTCTCTTTTGCGCGCCTGTTAATTAACACGTAATCCAATAACGCTCTCTGGCCATCTCTCCTACTTACATACATATACTTATGTATATCTCGCATTTTAAACCAGGTATTCCTAATCACCAGTCCTTTTTCAGAACATAAATCTACAAGCTCTTCACCATTTCCATTTACAACACTGAACACCCCATGTATACCAATTATTCCCTCAACTGCCACATTACTCACCTTTGCATTTAAATCACCCATCACTATAACCCGGTCTTTTGCATCAAAACCACTAACACACTCATTCAGCTGCTCCCAAAACACTTGCCCCTCATGATCTTTCTTCTTATGCCCAGGTGCATATGCACCAATAATCACCTATCTCTCTCCATCAACTTTCAGTTTAACCATATTAATCGAGAATTTACTTTCTTACATTCTATCACATACTCCCAAAACTCCTGTTTCAGGAGTACTGCTACTCCTTCCCTTGCTCTTGTCCTCTCACTAACCCCTGACTTTACTCCCAAGACATTCCAAACCACCCTTCCCCTTTACCCTTTAGCTTCGTTTCACTCAGAGCCAAAACATCCAGGTTCCTTTCCTCAAACATACTACCTATCTCTCCTTTTTTCACATCTTGGTTACATCCACACACATTTAGACACCCCAATCTGAGTCTACGAGGAGGATGAGCACTCCCCGCGTGACTCCTTCTGTTTCCCATTTTTAGAAAGTTAAAATACAAGGAGGGGAGGATTTCTGGCCCCACGCTCCCGTCCCCTCTAGTCGCCTTCTACGACACGTGAGGAATGCGTGGGAAGTATTTTTCACCCATATCCCCAGGGATAATATATATATATATATATATATATATATATATATATATATATATATATATATATATATATATATATATATATATATACATACATATACACACATACACACATACACACATATATATATATATATATATATATATATATATATATATATATATATATATATATACATTTGAAAAATGTAAGAAATAATTTAGAAAACTGAAACTTCTAGCTTGAAATGAAATGAACAATGAATGTCACATAATGGTTCAACCTCTGGCTATGGAAAAGGGAAATGTATAATTTATTTTCACAAACGTCAATAGTAGTTTTCATCAATTTAACCACTGTATCATACTGCCTGGTCCACTTCTCTTATCATGAAGCTGGAATATTGGCTTATGATGTTTCTCAATTGTCTTCATTACACAAAGTATAACCATATCTTGGATACATGAGGGTAGGTAGTTGGTCATCCGCCATAATAAAGCCTTGACAGACCAAAAGTTTATCTGGACCTCAACTTTTCCAGTACATTCATGAAAAACACCTTTTTGCTTTCCATCTCTATCACTTTGAAAAAAAAAAATGGTCCCTTTGTTCATATTTCAATGAAAGAATAAGCTTCAATGTCTAAGGTGCATTCTTTTCCAATTTCACTATTTTCTTGTCAGAGCACCATGTATGAAAACTATCACTCCAGTAATACTATAAAATAAATAGATAATAAAATAAATAATATTTATATATATATATATATATATATATATATATATATATATATATATATATATATATATATATATATGTATATATATATATATATATATATATATATATATATATATATATATATATATATATATATATATATATATATATATATATATATATATATATATATATATATATATATATTTCTATGAGTCCACGGGGTAAATGAAACACGATAAGTTCCCAAGTGCACTTTTTTGTAATAATCACATCATCAGGGGAGACACAAGAGAGAACTATAAGTCAGTTGATATACATCGAAGAGACGAAGCTAGGACGCCATTTGGTAAACAATCACATGTTTACCAAATGGCGTCCTAGCTTCGTCTCTTCGATGTATATCAACTGACTAGTATTTCTCTCTTGTGTCTCCCCTGATGATGTGATTATTACACGAAAGTGCACTTGGGAACTTAACGTATTTGATTTTCCCCGTGGACTCAGTGGGATATCTTGATCACGCGCAAAATTGTGATCCTTTTCAATATATATATATATATATATATATATATATATATATATATATATATATATATATATATATATATATATATATATATATATATATATATATATATATATATTATCCCTGGGGATAGGGGAGAAAGAATACTTCCCACGTATTCCCTGCGTGTCGTAGAAGGCGACTAAAAGGGGAGGGAGTGGGTGGCTGGAAATCCTCCCCTCTCGTTTTTTTTTAATTTTCCAAAAGAGGGAACAGAGAAGGGGGCCAGGTGAGGATATTCCCTCAAAGGCCCAGTCCTCTGTTCCTAACGCTACCTTGCTAATGCGGGAAACGGCGAATAGTATGAAAAAAAAATATATATATATATATATATATATATATATATATATATATATATATATATATATATATATATATTTTTTTTTTTTTTTTTTTTTTTTTATACTTTGTCGCTGTCTCCCGCGTTTGCGAGGTAGCGCAAGGAAACAGACGAAAGAAATGGCCCAACCCCCCCCCCATACACATGTACATACACACGTCCACACACGCAAATATACATACCTATATATATATATATATATATATATATATATATATATATATGATCCTGCCTAGGTTACTCACCGGATTCGTTCCTTTTCCCAAAGAGATACTGCTGACGGAAGCTGAATGAGGTGTAACTTTGAGGCCACTAGTCCCTGCACACTGGAAGACAGTCCACAGGGACATGCTGAGAGGAGGGATATGGAAGTTCCACCCATGTCTTTCACACTGAGAGACTCGGGACACGACACACGTGTTCCCTTGAGGTTATACCCGGAAGACGAGCCTTGCTCCCCAGTCATAAGTCATGGTCAGGATGTGTGACCCAGGCACTGCTACCCTTGATGTCGCACGTACTACTTGGTCCAGAAATGTTTATTGACAGACGTGAACTGGTGCACTGGGTCCTCCATGTTCATTATTTTCATATATAGTTATTCTTCTGATGTTTGAGTTATCTGCTAATTTGGTAAATTGGATTACTGGATTCATATCAAAATGAATTTCAGTCAATTCTTGAGGGTGTTCATCGTTCTCGGTTATCAGATACTTATCTAGGTTATCAGACCTATATCCAGATGAATTCTATCCTTAATTTTTTGTTGATTCTTCATCGTTCCATCAGTAACTGCATAAGATGAGTAATCACAATGGGCTTCCTATTATCTCATTATATATTCCTTGATATTATGAATCTTTGTCAAAAAGTATTATTCATGCTATGATGATTGATGATGGTGAAGGTGATGATGTGTTGAGCAGTGAACTACTTACATTAACATTAATGATGTGCTGAGCCGTGAACGCTTTACATCAACATTGATTATGTGCCGAGCAATGAATACTCTTCACCAACAGTGATGATGTACTGAGCAGTGAATTCTTTCCACCAATAGTAGTGCTTTGCTGAGCAGTGACAACCTTAGAGCAACGGTAGTGATGTGCTGGGAAGGAAATAATTTAAAACATGAGTAATGATGTGCTGAGCAGTGAATATTTTACCCCAACAGTAATGGTGTGCCGAGCAGGGAACTCTTTAACTAACTGATGATGTGCCAAACAGTGAACACATTACATCAACAGTAATGCTGTGCTGAGCGATGAACACTTTACACCAACAGCAATGAAGAGCTGAGTAGTGAACAATGTACGCTAAAAGAATAGATGTATTGGGCAGTGACCAATTTACACCAAGTGGTTTTCGAAAAACTTTTTTTCAAGAATACTGAGTAGATAATCAGTTATATTATCATTATCCCGTTTAACCAATGAACGAATAATAACATTTGGTTCGATAAAGGTAAATTACGTGAACTGTATCATCAATAGTCCAAAAACTAATTGATGAACGTAGGTAACTGTATGCTCGTTGTCTAACTAGCCTGCCACACTATGACCAATTGTGATACAGTCTTGTCTGTATCTTATTGCTGTTGTCCAGTATATTCTATTTTCATCATATTTCTATCTAACAATCGGCATCTTAACCCTGGCACTTGACCTAACCCTTATGGGTCAGGTCGAAGCCAAGTGTGTCCAGGATGAAAAATAAATGAGGGTATAGCAAAGATAGCCATTCCTCTGAACCATAAGGATCAGGTCAATAGCCACTGGAACTGAAGATGTAAGAACAAAGGCTTTGGTGAAGGTGGCCTTCGATGAACACTTATGGGTCAGGTCAAAAGACAATGGAGTCCAGAGTGGAGTGAATAGGCGTTTGACCTGGTCCATGAAGGTCAGGTCAAAGACCAGTGGTGTTGAAGGAGTAATAGAGACATGTTTGGTCTCACCAGTTAGTTCAAAGATCATTGGTTTCGATGCTGAAGTGAAGATGAGGCGGAGTGAGGACGTGTTTAACGTGACCCGTAAAGTTTCCACAGTCCAGCTCTATTGCTATGAGGGAACATGTTTTGCAACATATTGGGACAACAGATGATGTCCTATACGGAAAATGTCCCAGGAAATGCAAATTTGCCAAAAGTAACACCGATATCATCAGAGTGATATATCACCGTCCGGGAATTATCGTCAAAAATTGCTTTATTTCTAAAGTTTGTAAACTAATTGAAACATCATTTAGGATAAAACTATAAACCATTTGGAGGACTATTACTTATCAAACAATCCTAAGCATAGTTTTTGACGAAACTGCTTTTGTTTGACAAAAAGGTAAAGCAGTTGATGTCATGTACGTAGATTTTAAAGAAGCATTCGATAAAGTTTCTCTTCCAAAGTTACTGACAAACGTTAAGTCACATGGTACAGATCGGGTTGTAATTCGTTGGTTAGGAAACTGGTTGACTGAACGTAAACACAGAATAGTGGTTAACGGTCAAACCTCAGGATGGTGAGACGTAACATGTGGTGTACCACAGGGATCAGTCCCGGGACCGGTTCTCACTGCCATATTTATCATCGACATTGATAACGTGTTTCACTTAAGATCTCTAAATTAGCGAATGATACTAAAGTGCGAAATGAATTTGAAATAGAAATGGAACGTCTGCAGCCTTGATCTGACATAGACAAACTGATGGATTGGGCTAACAGATGGCAAATGAATTTCAGTATTGAAAAGTGCAAAGTTCTACGTTTAGTATCTAGAATGAAAAGGCAAATTACGATAGGAATTATGTTTAACTAGGAAAGGTCACTGAGGAATAGAACTTGGGTCTAATAATCTCTGGAGGACAGAGGCAATAAAATGGGTGACAGAATTCTTGGATTCATAGAAATGACTCTCGAATTTGAGTCATGTGAAATTATCCCCACGCTTCAACTCACTGGTGCTTCCTCATCTTAAATACCGGGTTAAGTTTTGGTCACCCTGCTCGAGGAAAGACAAAACAGATTGAAGAGAGTGAAGAGGCGAGCTAAGAAGATGATTTCCGGCTTGAGAAACAAATCCTAAGAGAGCTTACTGAACAAATTAGATTTATTCAGCTGAGAAATGAGAAGGTTGAAAGGTGATCAAAAACAGGTATTCAAAATCATTAAAGGCTTCGATAATCTGGACGTAACGAGCTAGCAAAGATTAAATCCGTATGATTACACTCATAGTACTGGATGTAAACTCCTGGGCAAACGTTTTACCTCGAATGAGGCGACGTACTTTTTCTTTAACAAGACTGTTAACATATTGAATGATTTACCATTTTGAACAGTTGAAAGCACTATCATGGATACTTTAATCACAGACTTGATAAACATTCCGATTAAAATCCACGACTGACGTTATCTAGATCTCCTTAGTTTCATGATAATTCACAGGTCCTTTTAGAAAATTTTTATCACCTTTCTCCTCCTGCCACAACAATCTGTAAATTGTGTTCTTTTCCACTATCCCAGGCAGCCTCGTTAAGTCTGTACTTGTTTGAATTCAAATTCATTCAGTTATCTTATTCTAGAGCCAGAGGTGTGGAAAATATAATGAGATGGGTGTGGTGAACATGGCCTTACTGGTCAGATCAAAGGTCGGTTGTGTCAAAGATGTCGTCAAGATGAAGGGATTATAAAGATAGCTTTTGTTTTGCCCCTTAAGGATGAGATCGAATCCCAGTCTCATAGAGGATCTATTCAAGGTGCAATTGTTGACAGAAAAGCGAATATTTGCTTGTTAAGAATATAGTGAATGTACATTTATTCATGGAGTGTAGTGAAGATGTGTATTGTGGTGTCTCCCTCCATAGTGAACAAAATGGTGAGTGATAATACAGGCTCGCGAATGTTGGCTTCTCTTTTTACGTCTATCGTTTCCATTATAATCTGTTTCTGAAATGACGTTAAGGAGTACTTCACATGTTTAATATTCGTCAGTCTTTTATTTCTCATACTTTTATTTCAACAATACATTTCAGTTATCTATTCATTTGCAATCTCCACCCACACAGAGAATCCTTCACTGAAACTAAAACATGAATGAAGAAAGAAAGCAAATAAAGAAAGTGAATAGAGAAAAGAAGAAGAAGAGCAGAATATTAGAGGCGTCTGAGCGGGTGCACAACTTGTGATGACATAAGATGATTATCTGTGTCAACTTTAGTGGAGCAAAACAAAAAAGAAACACGTCACAGCCTCCCGCATGATATACAGTTGATAGAGAATCGTCTTTGTATGAACAATAACAGAATATATCATGTAGCGAGACTGATGCGATTGTCACTGTTACCATTAGCTACACCGCATGGAACAGTTATTGTGAGAAAGACGTAAGAAGAGAGTTGATTGGAGGAACTGGGAGAACAATTGCGTCGAAAAACAGTTGTAGGAAATGAGGCAAACCAAAAAAATCTTGACGAAATAAATACACAAGGGAAAAAGTATATGAGAATGGAGAGGGAAAATTTCCAAATTGCTTCGGTCGCACATAAATAAAATCCAAGACGACTTCATCAGACAGTGACATTAGAAGTGGAATACTAGGTCGGTAAGTGTTAAATATGATGGGACGAATGTACATTTGTTCACTGTCAGGATGTCACAGAAAGGTAAGATGGGTATTTCGGGTCTTCCGCTGGGAAAGGAAAGAAAATCATTTGTGGGATGTGGTACAGGAAACGGTGGTGGTGGTGGTGGCTGGGCAACGTAACTGTTTCTTATTCATCCTCAGTTCCCATCATGCTGGCTTTGCATGATGAAACGTTTCGATACCACAACTCAGGCCATGCAACATGCAAGAGAACTGTTGATGGCAGATGCCATATGCTGCCGGACTGAATTAGGTAATAAGGTAAAATCTTGTACTACGACTATTTAAGATAACCTTAGATGATACACTGGTGTGTTAAAGACACCTACTTGTGTATAGCTACCTGTATCAACATTCAATGCTCCGTAATTACGACTGAACACAGGAGTAGTATATGGAGGGGACGAATTGAAGTTACATTATATCTTACACATCCTGGAGATGTGTAAGATGTGTTTCTTGCCTGTCGTAGACGAATTGTAAAGGAATATAAAGAACAACATAAAACTGAGTTCTCTCCAACCTGTCTGTGATAGTGGAAGAGATCAAATTCCCAAAGATTAGTTTAGTAAGAGTAGAAGAGGGTATAGGTAAAGAAAGAGAAATATTAGTAAAAGTTACATGTGAGTAAGGAGGTGCAAATAAGGTCAAACGTGAATCTGAAGCGAAGATAACATTGAACCTGTTCTTAACCGTGTCTATGGTGCTTTCAACTACTCTGACTGGTAGATCAGTTTATGCGTTAGCAATCCTACTGAAGAAAAGCTGCTTCATCTCATTCAAGTTAAAACGCTTGCCCACGAGTTTGTATCCGGAATTACAAATGAAAAGATCGAGATTTTGAAAACATTTAATGATTTTAAATACCTTTATTTTGTCTCCTCATAATCTTCTCTTTTCTAAAGTACATAAGTTTAAATGTGTACTCGACTCTCATAGAATTTGCTTTTCAGTCCGGGAATCATCTTGGAAGCTCGTCTTTGTACTCTATTCTTTCTACGTCTCTTCAAAGAGGGTGACACAATATACAAGGTGGAGACATACCTGTGAATATTACAAAATGAGGGTGATTTCCTTATACTTAAATTCCATAACCCTACTTTTGAATTCAAGAATTTTGTTTGCCTATTTCAATTTTTTTTGCATCGTTTATCTACCTTTAGCATACACTGACCAACGACCAAAATGTTTTAGAGATGAAAGAAGCCATACTTGATGTCTGGGCGCTGAGCTCGAATGTGAGGCTCACAATTGTTAATTAGCTCTAATTTTCAAGAAGCGGGATGGGTCTCAGTATGAACGACATGCATGAATTTTGTCATTGTGCGGCTCTGAGGCAAGAATTGAAACCTTGAGCTCGGGAAGTGAATGATGCGGTCATCATCCAGGTATTGCATCATCCTACTTGCTCCTTATCATATCCTTCCGAAGAGTTGTCCAATGCACACGTGTTGTACTCGTTTCCTGAAGTCTTTCTTCGTACTCGCACGTTTCTAACCGTGCTGTGCTTTCGTCATGCAGTTGTTGTTTCGCAGCCATAATCCTATGTTGGAGATGGAGTTTGCTTAGATATTGTAGCCAGAATGCAATCCAATTTCTTTTTACATGTACTATACAGTACAATAATTACTGCTACTTGCAGTACCGTGTGTTGATTTTCTCTCATTCAGTTGAACTGTACAACTCCGGTTGTACGAGGGGCCACGTGTGAGTGACTGTTGAGTGACCTCTTTGCCGAACGTCAGTAAAGGTGCCTCGTCAGTGCGTGAACAGTGCAGATAACTTTTGTTATATTTGTGGGAAAGTGACTTTTGCATCACAGATGCGTGATGTGACCCCCTATAATCAGGAAAGCCCACAATCTTTAGTTTGGCTGTAGAATTGGGCAACAGAACAATAGTTGGGCCCCAAACAAATGCTGCAATCCTTGTGCAATAAACCTTCACAACTTACTGAATCGCGAAAGGCGATCGATGCCTTTGCCCTGCCCTTGGTGTGGAGGGAGCCGACTGATCACGCCAGTGACTGTTAACTTGGTATTTCCAAGAAGATATAGTGGACCGTAAGCTTCTCCAGTATACCATCTGCTATGTTCTCCTTAGCCCAAGGGGAAAGAATTCCCGTTTTGGAACCCTAATATCCAGAAATATTGATATTTTGACTATAAGTGAAACAAGTTCAAGGGTAATGGGAAAGAATGGTTTGGGAATGTCTTATGAGTATAGTTAGGGGTTGGTGAGAGGACAACAGTTAAGGAAGGAGTATTCCTACTCCTAAAGCAAGAGTTGTGGGAGTGTGTGATAGTGTAAGGAAGTATATTCTAGATCAATGTGGGTAAAACTGAAAGTGGATGGCGAGAGATGGGTGGTTATTGGTGCTTATGTACCTGACAAATAGGCTCTCCAACTAATAGAGAGCTGTACATAAGAAACAGGTATCTCTTAATTCATCAACCTATTCTAAAGTAGAAGTTATGAGTGAAGGGATGTGATTCAGGCGTGAGTGATTAACGCCCCAGACTAGCGATACGAACATGCAAGACTAGACACCAGTTCTGTTAAGATGAATGATCCTAAAGTAAAGTTTCCCACCGCTTCTTTAGACATGGGACCTCCTGTGCCATTAATCATTGAATTCAAGAACCATCATCCACGTCACTAAATCTAGCATAGATACAGGATGAGATAATTTAGAAAGAAATATCCTTGTTCCCTGACATCCCCTTATAACTGTCTTTCCCACTTTCATGCACAGCATATTGTTTTTCCAATTTTTCCACTTTTTAGTTTGTATCATTCTTATCTTCTTTCCAATAATCAGCACCCTATAACCTTGGCTTAGTGAACATGCGTTTGAACTAACTCCTATGTCTGATGGTATTGTATTGTAATCAGGATTTTTTCTTGGCCGTAACGGATCAGATCAGGTTTAATGTTTTCGTAATTGTAATGAAGATGCGTTTGACCACACCGTTATAGTCATGTCATAGGTCAGAGGCACCAATGGTCTGGTAACGATAAAGGTTTGGGGAAGATGACAGCGAGTAAGGCTTTCCATTAACCTTACCCGTATAGATCAGTTCAAAGGCCAATGGTATCGACGGCGTGGTGACGATGAATGTATAGCTACGATATCGAGGATGAAGTGAACTGAAGTTAATCGAAGATGTAGTTAAGGTGCCTTTATTGCTTTCACACTCCGTAAAGAACACAACGGTGACAGACAGTGCTGGGGAGCATTATGGCACCCGTTGGCGGACGCTAGAATTTGTCTTCGTTTTCTCTTGTTAATCATCCTAAATATGTTCCTTGTGTTATATGATCAATGATAATTTTGCCCTTCTCCGAATGCTCCTCCTGTATTTCAGGAGGATGTTTATCATGCCTTCTTCCTCAAGCTCCTTATATAATTCAGCTGTAGCTTCCTCATTCCTCAGAAAAATGTACTTCCTCACGGATCTCGTAAATAACTTATTCATTTCTCTATCTATATCCTCCTAATATAACTAAATCAGAAGCCTTCATTCATATCATAAGAATGCTTTTTATTCCCTAAATCCGTATGATATTTCCCGTCCACCAGTATGTCATACTCTCCCTACAGTGCAGCAGGTCTTGCCTATCCTATACAAATTGTTCTCTCTATAGACCTCAGTGGAAATTTTCTCATGTCCTACAAAACATATATTCCCGCTATTGAAATTCAGTTGGATATATTTCATTCCTTCTTATGTATATATCTGTATGAAAATAAGAAGATACAACACTTATCTCCCAATGCATTCTCATGTATCTGTTCAGTGTCCATCCCAGTTCATCCTCACACTTCCTCCTCATCATACGAGACTGTCACATTTCAACTGGTGATAAGATCACTCTTAGGTGATCAGCCTTCCTCACCTGACTGCCATTTTGGATTCATCATGGCCACGGTCACTTGCTGTGTCGCTCTTCCAAGTTCAGGCTCCCATGACCACCTTGTGTGGCATAATTGTTCCTCCTTCCCTGATCCACCGTTAGCTGGAAGCCTAACCATGGTGTTCTTCCGTCCCTAGTTTTTCATTACCCTGAACCCTGACTATGATGCTCCTCCACCATCCCTGATCCACCGTGACCCTGGGCCCTGGTTGCGGTTCTGTTTTTTACTTATATAATTCAGACTAATTAAAAAGTCTTGTTCATTCTAATGTTGACAGAATCCAATCTAGCTCAAGTCCTCCTCACCTGCACTTAGATTCTCTTTACCTTTCTTGCCGTCGAGAGAATGATTTTTCCAGCATCTCCCACATGTCTTTAAACCTGAGTAGTCACCAAAAGTTTTCAGAAGTCATTTTTTAAATCCAGCCTTGTTCCTCACATACGGATACTCACTTTACTGTATACGAGAACAATGGGACCTCTGTTCTTAACACTGGGTATATCATCTTCACTGTAATGAGTCCCGCTTTAAGGTGATGAAAAATGCGCGTTTAACGCCTCCAAAGCTTTTCCATTCTTGATGAAGCGTCTTTTCCCTTGGAACGTAATTCACCAACATTACTCTTGATGTCATTTGTATTTTCATTTCTTCCCTCCAGTGTTTGCCATCGCTGACATAAATTTTATTTTTACATTTCAGTGACTCATGGGTTCGCTGGACACGGTAAATCGTACTTCAATCCTATTCGTGAAAAGTTGATGTAAAAATCTGGAAGAGTTTAAAGTCGTAGACGAACCAAAGCAAGAGTGTATTGGCTCACCAGTCTGGCTAGTAGAGTGATTCAACAGCCAGGCTAAAGTGGTGGAGCTGGATGGTTGCAGCAGCTCAGCGAGGAAAGTGGAGGCGGACTGGCTCGGTAGCCTAGCCGGTTCGAGAACGATACGTAGTTTAGTTACCTCAACAATACCTCAACCCACCTAATGACAAGGTACCGTTTCCCCACAAGTTGTTAGTTTTACAAGTATTATTGTACCCATTGTGGTATATATAGGAGAACGCAGTGATGGAGGATTTTACCATTTTCTTTCACAATGTAAAGGTAAGTTAATTTTCGTACTGAATTAAGTATCATGAAGGAAAACATTGTAGCAACACCATCCACCCCATCCAACACTCCCTCACATCATACCTCGACAGCCTCAGTTCCCTGTTTATGTATATAATTATACTGCTGATCTCGAATTCATAATGTTGAATCTAATTACTGAACACTGTTAATTGACTAAACTTTTTAAAAAAGTCGTGCTTAACTATTTTACGTTATAGTTATATAAACCCAGTTAATCATCGTTCAATGAATGTTATCTAATAATGACTCGTATAGTAATATATTTTGGCTATGGAGGGGGGACCTCAGGCAACGCAGGAATAACCCAGTCTATCATCCTCATTTAGACCACAACTTAGCAATTGTTGTTTTACTATGACTGTATTAACGTGTAACGGAGAGAAAGACATGTGTTCGCCTTATGATGAAATACATATGATAAATCATCTGACACTCAGTGCTGCGGGCTCCTTATCAACTCCCAGTGCTGTGGGCTTTTTATCAACTCATCATCTGTTGTCGTAAATCCATTGCTCTATAGGCAAGATATCTTCCTCTCCTTTTTACCAGATCCTTAGAAGCTCTGAGAGGCCCAGGAGGTGGATCATGAATTTAGATTATTCTGAGCCCCTGTATAAGAGATGGCGTGGAGATTGATAACTTTGTTTTAAGCCTGGAAAAGATTAGTCACTGGTGATCCTAATATCCACTGTTGAGGGTTATATCCTCTTCGTTGTAAGGGATCAAATCTCCAATCATATCACCTGAATGCAGCTGGCTATATAATCAATCCAACCATTCATTTATCCCTTTCGTGGGCTTGCGCGAGAGGCTATGTACATAGTGTAAGCCACAGAAAGAAAGAATAGGACGTCGATGGCGTAACGAGGGAAAAGTCTGTGGTTACTGGAGCTGCTAGAGATTCTCTGTCTCAGAGAAGTTTTATCGTCAATGAAAAGGATTGTTTTGGTGTGACAAACTGGTCTTACCTAATGAGTCATTTTATAGACGGTGACAGAGGGACTCAGACTGGTTGAAGCATAAGCTATTGACAAAATTCAATGTGAATTTTGTCACTGCAAATATCGTAACTGCTATGGTGGAAATGAAGCGTCCTTTACCAATATACTTCTTAGGGGAAGCCCTGGTTGTAACATTTTGCATGCTACACTAGTCGTCCATGGCCAAGAGAACTAAAAAGACTGTAGAAATGGTTTATTTCTTCAACACCGCAAACATCAGCAGAACCTCTTTTTCTGTATGTGCATCGCCAAATGACTAGTTGGTAAGGATATTCAGTGCTTATATGGATCATGGCGAAATGCCAGAGGATTGGCGGAATGCATGTACAGTGCCAATGTACAAAGGCAAAGGGGATAAACGTGAGTGTTCATACTACAGAGGCATAAATTGCTTAAGAATTCCTGGAGAATTGCATGGAGAGTACTGACTGAGAGGGTGAAGGCATGTACAGGGCATCATATTAGGGAGAAGCAGATGGTTTGTATGTGGCATTTCTGGATCTGGAATAGGGTGGATGGAAACGCTTTGTGGAAGGTCTTAAGAGGATGCGGTTTGGGAGGTAAGTTGCTAGAAATGAGTCAGTCGTTGTTCGCTGATGATGCAGCACTGATGGCTGATTCGAGTGAGAAACTGCAAAAGTTGGTGATTGAGTTTCGAAAATTGTGTTAAAGTAGAAATTTGAGAGTAAATGTGAAAAAAGCAAGATTAATTAGGTTCAGCGGGGTTGAGGGACAAGTTAGTTGAGATATGACTTTGAATGGAGAAAAATTGGAGGAAGTGAAGTGTTTTAGATATCAGGGAGTGGACTTAACAACGAATGTTACCATGGAAGCGGAATTGAGCCACAGGGTGGGGGAGGAGGCGAAGTTTCTGGGAGTGATGAAGACTTTGTGAAAAGAGAGAACGTTATCTCGTAGAGCAAAAATAGGTATGTTTAAAGGAAAAGTACTTCCAACAATATGGTCGGGAGGAATAGGCTGTAGCTAGGGTTGTGCGGAGGACAATATGTGGCGTGAGGAAGTAATGAAAGGGTAAGAGAGATGTGTGATAATAAAAAGAGTGTGGTTGAGAGCATTTTTTGCTTGCGCAAAAGATGCTTGTGGCATGAGAACCGGGGGAGATGGGCAAATTAGAAAGGGTAGTGAGTGGTGTGATGAAGAAGTAAGATTATAAGTGAAAGAGAAGAGAGAGAGAGGCATTTAGGCGACTTTTGCAGGGAAATAGCAGAAATGACTGGGAGATGTATAAAAGAAAGAGGTAGGAGGTCAAGAGAAAGGTGTAAAAGGTGGAAAAGAGGGCAAATGAGAGTTGGGGTGAGAGAGTATCATTAAATTCTCGGAAGAATAAAAAGATGTTTTGGAAGGAGGTAAATAAAGTGCGTAAGACAAGAGCACAAATGGGAACATTGTTGAAGGGGGCTAATGGGGAGGCAATAACAAGAAGTGGTGATGTGAGGAGATGGAGTATTTTCAAGGTTTGTTGAATGTGTAAGATGATAGAGTGGCAGATATAGGGTGTTTTGGTTGAGCTGGTGTGCTAAGTGAAAGGGTCAGGAAGAATGGTTAGGTAAACAGAGAAGAGGTAATGAAAGCTTTTCGGAAGATGAAAGCCGGCAAGGCGGCGGGTTTGGATGGTATTGCAGTGGAATTTATCAAAAAAGGGGGTGACTCTGCTGTTGACTGGTTGGTGAGGATATTCATTGTATGTATGGCTCATGGTGAAGTGCCTGAGTATTGGCGGAATGCATGTATAGTGCCATTGTACAAAGGCAAAGGGGATAAGGGTGAGTGCTCAAATTACAGAGGTATAAGTTTGATGAGTATTCCTGGAATATTATATGGGAGGGTATTGATTGAGAGGGTGAAGGCATGTACAGAGCAGTGTGCTTTCAGAAGTGGTAGAGGATGTGTAGATCAGGTGTTTGCTTTGAAGAATGTATGTAAGAAATACTTAGAAAAACAAATTGATTTGTATGTAGTATTTATGGATCTGAAGAAGGAATATGATAGAGTTCATAGAGATACTCTGTGGAAAGTATCGAGTATATAGCGTGGAAGGAAAGTTGTTAGAAGCAGTGAAACGTTTTTAGCGAGGATGTAAGACATGTGTACGAGTAGGAAGAGATGAAAGTGATTGGTTCCCAGTGAATGTCGGTTCAGAGGCAGAGTAACCAAACTCATAACATGAAACCAAGATACGAAAGATTAAATAACTGTTTCATATTATAAGAAAACTGGATGAATGGAGTCAAGTTAGTGAGATTATTGCGAGTGTTTACATCATACATAAGTAAGCATTGCATCATGGTAGAAAATGTTCAACAGATTGGACCACACGAAACTAAAACTTCCTTCCCGTGCAGTACAAATACTGAAGGTAATCATCAAACACAGTGACCTGCAAGTCGTCTCCCTGACGACGATAGTCAGAAAAGTAATGGAAAAAGTTAAGAAGAAAGAAAAAATATGTTAACATACAAAAGAATAATCATATTAAGTGGAATGCAACTCCGATTCACGGAAAGGTCATCTGACTGGATTAATTAGTATCCAGACTGCCAAATAGCCTTTTACATTGTACCACTTGGGAGTCTGGTAAAGAAACTGCATCTTCACGCAGGAATAAGAAGACGCTTCGATGAATGAATGATAATCACAGCGGAAAGGAGCAAGACACATGTTAGAGGAAACATCTCGGAATGAATTGAGGAAATCAGTGGCGTGGCGTAGGGCACTATTTTGGGATCGCTGCTCATCTTAATCTATGTGAACAGCTCGCCAGAAAAAGTAACCTTTTACCTGAATATGTTACCCGATGATGCCAAAATAAATAGGGAAGTAAAAAGCAAGAAGGGTCGCAGGATGTTACAAGGGAACTTTAACATCTATCAAAGTTGGTCCGACACATAGCTCGTGAAATACAGGGCGAGTAAATGTAAAGCATTGAGGATACGACACAGCAAAAGAAATCCTCGTGAAGAACATCATCTCACAGGAAATAAACTTCAGGAATTTGTGTGTGGGAGGATCTCAGAAGTTGACATTGTTTCTAACCTGACTTCAGAATCTCGTCTTAGGAGAATAATAAACAAGAAAAACTCTGGTAGCAAATATATTCAACTCAAGAACATGGATAAGAAAACACTTGTCAAGCTGGTCACAGCCAACGTTGGAACAAAGCAAGAAAATGCTCATCAGGTTTGGTCAACTCACTTAACTAAAGATAAAGATCACAGGACAGCAACACAGTTAGTACCAGAATAGAGACTTCTGAATTACAGGGAAAGGTGAGGCCATAGATTTGTCTATCAGGGTAGAGAGAATAAAGTGTGACCTGATTGCAACCTCTAAGTTTTTAAACAGCTGGATGATACTATGAATGACCAATTCTTCGAGAATGCAAAGCTAGAACCAACAGAGGCCGTAACACGAAATCAAACAAGAAACTTGTTAGAAAAAATTTAAGGAAGTACTTTTATAGAACAGTCTAAGACCCATGGTATTAAATGAATTATAGAATTCTAAGTGTGGCTAGCATACAGAATTATCAAAAAAGCTTGTTTAAGAAGATATATGAGATGGTGCCCCTGCGATGTAGTATTCCCCATCCTTACAGATTATGTTCGTGATTACAATTTGTTGGTTGTACACAGAAACAAACGCACTCACATACGATCAAAGAATAAAACTGCAAACCTTTGGCTTCGTCGTGTGTCCTTATCTTTGTACAAATCTGTTTTTCAGGTGATTGGATAACCCTACCAAAGCTTAGAAATTAGATCAGTAATCAGCACTGAGCGTATGTTGTTCTCTCCCACCAGTTTCCATACAACAGATGTTCATTCATTCATTTCAATCTTCCTTTGCGTATGTTTATCTACCTGTGTGTATGTTTATCCTATGTATGAATGCAATTATAGTCTTTGATTTGCCTGTTTACGCTTACTAATGTTTTAGCTCTGAGTCTTTAGTGTCTTCATACATCACTATCCTCATACACTACGTCATAGCACATTTATGTCATCATGTTCTAATGGGAATATTTAGAATTCAAACGGAGAAATCTCTTTTTCAAAAGTAAAAATTTTTGCAAATGAAAAAATTGGCAGAAGTCTCTGGAGTGTAAACTCATTTCGCAGTTTCATTTTTAATTCTAAGTTCATTTTTGCTCAGCTTTTGTAGACGACAGTGATGGAAAGCTTTAATGCATGTAAAATAAGAATTAATCATTAATGAGATTTAATTTCAGTAAAACGACGACGGCTCATCGACCCTGTTATCGTTATCCACCAGGCCAGAGCCAGAGTGCACAGCTGGTGACAGTATCTTGCATAAACGTATGTCATTAACCATCACACAGAGGGATCACCTGGGGAGGTGCAGCTGCCGGTGGCCTCGACCACAGCCACAGCTCAACATATCCTCAGCGTATCATAAGAGATGGTCAACTGTATATACATGGTTATGGATGACCATAAGGTCACTCGTAGCTCACTGACCCGTTCATGTGGCGGTGGGTCGCTTGCTCCTGGGTCTGGCTATGGGCAGCGCCACCGCCGGTCTGGATGTGGGCAGGACCAGCACGGGACAGGTCATGGGCAGGACCAGCACGGGACTGGTCTTGGACAGGACCAGCACGGGACTGGATGTGGACAGGACCAGCACGGGACTGGTCGTGGGCAGGACCAGCACAGGTCTGGATGTGGGCAGGACCAGCACGGGACTGGATGTGGGCAGGACCAGCACGGGACTGGATGTGGGCAGGCTCTAGCCTGCTTGGTATTACTTAACACCTGTACACATTTTCATTTTCCATTCGTCGTTCACGTTTTTCAGGCTCTTCAGATTTATTTATGTCATGTTTCTCCTTTACTAATACTCATTCAGCTCCGTATCTATGTCCTTCTTTCTGTAGGATTCATATCCTTTCCGCTGTAGACTCCCAGATCACCTATGAATCCCCAAACCGTGTCCAACATTATGTTTTGATTTATCTGTACAATTGTATATACCATATCTTGAACACACTTGTATTATCCTCCTCATCATCTGACCCACCATATCTCCTGTACCGTCACTTGACCCTCATCTGAGAGTTCGGCATGTTGATATTGCACCAATCCCGCCACCATCATCTTCTGTCAACAGGGATCCCTCGTTCCCGAGGTGCATTTTGACGCCACAACCGCATGGGGCTTGTTTAAAGATCTTTGCTTCACGTTTCCAGTATCCGGCTATTTTTTTTAAGTAAACCGTTTATAACTATTGTTATCATTATTATCATTACTATTATGATTCATTATTATTATTATTATTATTATTATCATTATTGTTATTATTATTATTGTTATTATTATTATTATTATTATTATTATTATTATTATTATTATTATGATTATCATTGTTATTATCATTATCATTATTATTATCATTATTATTATTGTTACTATTATTATTATTATTATTATTATTATTATTATTATTATTATTATTATTATTATTATTATCATTATCATTATTATTATTATCATCATTATCATTATCACTATTATCATTATTATCATTACTATTATCATTATCATTACTATCATTATCATTATTATCATTATTATCATTCGGCAATTTTCAGAAGCCCTGCATTCATGATGTACCTTCAGAAATTTACATATCCGAGACCTCTCACATGGTATGTGACCTTAACACCTACCAAACTCTGGTCTTACTGCCTGTCTTTACTGTCTCCAAGATCTCACCCATTTATGGCGTGAGGATAATCGCAAGGTCACACTCATACATCACTTTCCTTCAACAATATGAAGAGATGAAATAATCCTTAAGCTGTACAGACCCGTCCATTACATATGCTCATCAACTCTCTGTTAGACAGCAATCGTGTGGTGTAGCCAGGACCCAGCTGGCCCAGCCAATGTAATCCCTCTGCCAAGGACATCAGGTCGATGTCTGCCTTAATGTTTTCAGTGTTCTGTTACTGTGGTCAATACTTTGATAATTCTAGATCCCAAATCAGCCGGATGTCACCTTGTGACTGTTGGGGTGATATTACCATGAACGTTTAGCCAATATGGTTACCACATTACTCGTCTGGCACTAATGTGTTCGTATAATAGTTACGTAAAACGTCAGATTTAAAATATCTGTTGGTTGAAAATGACTATTACATCAAAGCCAGTGCAGGTTTCCAAGATTGCAAATAGAATATTATATAAAACGTTCCAGATGTCTACTAAAATGATCAAAAATTTAGAAAAATTGTATCGATGCCTCTGATTTCCACAAAGTTGTGATTTCATCGTCTACAACTAGCTTCTTTGTTATTCTAACTCCATTTTTCCAATGTAACAGTATGTAGCAAGTTAAGATGTACAACAACGTCAATAATTATGACTATCAAGATGGCCCCAAAATATCTAAACGTATTTGCATACATTATTCTCTACCAAATACACAATTGATTCGTTCGTAAATGTTTAGTTCCCTGTCATGCAAACTTTAATCAAGTTTATATATCACAAACGTATATCTACATTTCATAGTTTTTATTGTTCTTGTATATGCCTTTTATTTTATGATATTTCAGTTGCTAGGAATGACTACGATGTTCAAACACGCAAGTACCAGCAGGTCAACAATATGCATCTTGTGCTTGGCAGTTATCACAAGTACAAGATGAAGAATGGGACACGAGCAACAAGAGCTGGCATTCATACAAGCAGGTCTCGTCAGTTTCCTCCACAAAATATGTTAAACAACTGGTTCAGCAGACTGGTACTATTTTGATGGTCTACTACTGAAGAACATGAAGAGCAGAACAAACAAAACAAGACTTTGATATCTAACAATGACTCAGTAGCCGTCAAGGACAATATAGGCCAGACTGTGGACAGATATGACCAACTCACGATACCTAAGGAAGCAGGTGGCGTCACTCCTCAGCAGGTTCTCCTGCTGGCATCCAGCGGAGTAGCCGTCATCAAAGAGTTAAGACACAGACCACTTTGGTCTGCTTGCTGCAGTCCTGCTCTTAAAGAAAAAAGAATATTTTGACGTGGATATTTGACCCAGCTGACGGCAAAATAGTGAAGGTTACAGTAACAATTGCTTCGTATCTACTATTCCATTCACTTGATGGTAGAGACTGTTCCCCTGCACATGGGACACCAGAAAAAAACCTATTTATAAAAATGCTTCAACATAAACACATAGTTGATCAGGACGGATGGTTTGCTGCACCAGATGGATAGCGTCTCTGGTGAGGCTGTTGATCTTGTTTTGTTTGTTCTGGCTCACGAGACCAAGTTGTTGACATGTCTGCTACCAGGTATGGCGAATCCAAAACATCAAGTCTTCAGGGGAAAATGTATTACGTACATCAGACAACGCAATCACTCACAGAATACGTGCAGTCGTGGTGAAGCAGAAGAATGTGTGTCTGATGCCAGTTACGCTACTATGTGATGATCCAGTTCCACTTCATGTTTTGTAGATAACGATGTTTCAGGAATTGTCCATATTTCCCTATGAACTGTAGGTGTGTATCGGGACATTTCTCCTGTTCCATTGTTCTGCGAGTGTTCTTGGAGTCTTATATCCTATAATGAAGCACCACCTGCTTGGGTAATTCACAATAATTTGGTTGAAGACAAGGAAGTATAACACATGGTACTCTACTGTGCTATTAATGCACAGCGTCGCTACAAAAAAAGCTCATGAAGAAAGCCTCGAGGAACCTTGAACATTAATTGAATATTATATGGCTGTTTGACGATTCCTTCACCTTTGTTCTAATGTCTCGCCTTCCTACAAAAATGTTGTCGTAACGGCATCGTTGGCTGTTGCATGGCTGATCCAAAGCAAAATTGATTTTATGGTATTTTTCCCATTTAAACATTATTTGACCCTATCACCACCACGGTCAGTGTACCTTGTATCCTCCACCACCATCACCATCACCACGACCAGTGTACCTTGTATCCTCCACCACCATCACCATCACCACGACCAGTGTACCTTGTATCCTCCACCACCACCACCATCACCACGAACAGTGTACCTTGTACCCTCCACCACTACCACCATCACCACGACCAGTGTACCTTGTACCCTCCACCACTACCACCATCACCACGACCAGTGTACCTTGTATCCTCCACCACCACCACCATCACCACGAACAGTGTACCTTGTATCCTCCACCACTACCACCATCACCACGAACAGTGTACCTTGTACCCTCCACCACTACCACCATCACCACGACCAGTGTACCTTGTATCCTCCACCACCACCACCATCACCACGAACAGTGTACCTTGTACCCTCCACCACTACCACCATCACGTCTAGTGTACCTTACAAGAAGGTGGATTCAAACATCATCATGAACAAAAACATGGCACGAGACTAACGAGAAAGATTATAGTGAATAACACCAGAATCATTACAAGTTGCAGTGATCGGAGGAGACTACAGATATTCGAAGCCATTCACATTAGAGAGAAAGCACCTGTCATCAACATCCAGACAAACATGACCACCAATAGAGCTCTTATATGGCCCGCCAATAGAACGTAGAAGGATGGGACACGTTACTGACCCGCCACAAGCTACCGAGTCCACCATACCTGTAGAGCAGGAAAATGATCCTGGGTTACGAGGGTCAGAACAGATCAGAGGACACCATCCTGACCTCAGCTCCACATCCGGCCAATAACGGTCTTGCATGACCTACTTACTGGATTTAGTGATGGAATATAAATATTCCTACATCGTGAAATATTGTTCTTCTGTATTTTTCGTCAACTGTAAGTTTTTCTATATTTCTGTTTCCATATGTTGTATTTTGATTGTTATTCATACTACCCTTCTCAGTACATCAACGTGAGGTACAATAACTTGCCAAGCGGTACATCAGCGTGAGGTACAGTACCTAGCCAAGCGGTACATCAGCGTGAGGTAAAATACCCTGCCAAGCGGTACATCAGCGTGAGGTACTGTACCCAGCCAAGCGGTACATCAGCGTGAGGCACAATAGCCTGCTAAGCGGTACATCAGCGTGAGGTACAATAACCTGCCAAGCGGTACATCAGCGTGAGGTAAAATACCCTACCAAGTGGTCCATCATCGTGAGGTACAATACCCTGCCAAGCGGTACATCAGCGTGAGGTACAGTACCCAGCCAAGCGGTACATCAGCGTGAGGTACAATACCCTGCCAAGCGGTACATCAGCGTGAGGTACAATACCCTGCCAAGCGGTACATCAGCGTGAGGTACAATAACCTGCCAAGCGGTACATCAGCGTGAGGTACAATACCCTGCCAAGCGGTACATCAGCGTGAGGTACAATACCCTGCCAAGCGGTACATCAACGTGAGGTACAATACCCTGCCAAGCGGTACATCAGCGTGAGGTACAGTACCCAGCTAAGCGGTACATCAGCGTGAGGTACAATACCCTGCCAAGCGGTACATCAGCGTGAGGTACAGTACCCAGCTAAGCGGTACATCAGCGTGAGGTACAATACCCTGCCAAGCGGTACATCAGCATGAGGTACAGTACCCAGCCAAGCGGTACATCAGCGTGAGGTACAATACCCTGCCAAGCGGTACATCAGCGTGAGGTACAATACCCTGCCAAGCGGTACATCAGCGTGAGGTACAATAACCTGCCAAGCGGTACATCAGCGTGAGGTACAATACCCTGCCAAGCGGTACATCAGCGTGAGGTACAGTACCCAGCCAAGCGGTACATCAGCGTGAGGTACAGTACCCAGCCAAGCGGTACATCAGCGTGAGGTACAGTACCCAGCTAAGCGGTACATCAGCGTGAGGTACAATACCCTGCCAAGCGGTACATCAGCGTGAGGTACAGTACCCAGCCAAGCGGTACATCAGCGTGAGGTACAATACCCTGCCAAGCGGTACATCTGCGTGAGGTACAATACCCTGCCAAGCGGTACATCAGCGTGAGGTACAATACCCTGCCAAGCGGTACATCAGCGTGAGGTACAATAACCTGCCAAGTTGTAATAACTCACAGATATCTTAAGTGGTTCAAATGGAGGCAAGAGTTGTAGTGTGTGATATCGACTCATAATGATGTCAGGAGCTTGTTTACAGCGGCCAGGCCTCGCTGGCTGCCTCTCTGGTCGAAGTGAGCCACCATGTAATGTTGTGTGGTCTATAGTGCTGGACGTCAATTCCAAGGGAAATCACAGATCATTAATCATGAACGTGTATAATCTCTTCCTGAGATATTGTCGGCCACGGTAAAGGTTTTCAATGTATACTGTGCACAACAGGAAAGCATCCCGCAATATATCCGTAAACCTCCGTAAATACTGCAGTAATTGCGTCCTATATATGGTAATGCCAGGTTGCTTTACACTTCGGCAAATTTTCATATGAACAGTTCACATGTGATTCAAGCTGGCAACAGTAAACCTTATCGAAATGAAGACGTACGTAATTTCTGTCTCTAAATAAAAGTTCCCGAACGGTATACAGTAATTATACTTAGAACTGTCTATCATGAAATAGAAAATCATACAATACTGAAATAATTTCTCATAGCCTTTATGTCAGAGCATATCTCTATACGTTTCATACAGCCCAGCACTTTTGTGAACTCCCCGAGTGAGTTGCACTTAATATGAAATTAAACAGATGACCAGAGACAGCGACTATTGAGAAAGAATTCCAATTTATGGTCTGTATTCTACCATGGTAATGACTGCAGCTGCGCCAGCTCATCCCCACCAACATACCCTCTCTGTAATTATTTCACAGCACGTTCCTCTCGTCCATAATGGAGCAAGATTATTAAGAGACAGGACAGAGCTATGAGTGTTTCATTACGAGTTAAAATCCAGTTAGTGAAACGAAATGAAATATTCTTGAACAACTGTGCCGCTGACTCTACTGTTTCACTTTATTTCTGTCACTCACCCTGGGTTCTGACCGTCCACATTAACCAGCTGACGCTTTAGTAATACAGGTTGAATATTCCTTATCCGAAATGCTTGGGACCAGAAGTGTTTCGGACTTTGGATTTTTTGCATTATGAAATATTTGCATATATGTTTCACATACACCTTATACACATAACCTGAAGGTAATTCATACAAAACTTTTAATAATTTGGAGCACGAAACAAAGTTTGTGTAAGACTGATCCATCAAAAAGCTAAAGTGTCACAACCTCAGCCGCCCCTGTGGACAATATGTGGTTGTTTGGGATCATCTTCATTCTTGACGCTGGTTCTATATGCTACTGATAAGCAATCATTTTCTTACGCTTATTTACACACAAGTACTTAACAAAAAAGATGAATATGAAATACCATTAACACAATGAGAGAAAATAATATGATAAGGGTAACTTGTAACGTTATGTCGCTGCTCAAAAAGTTTCAGATTTTGGAGCATTTCGGATTTCGGATTTTCGGATTAGGGATACTCAACCTATATTACCTAACTAGCACAAATATGTTTACAACATACTCTGTTTATGGTGTTTGATCTACAAGACCTGAGGTGCTGGACCAAATAGTTGGCTCTATTATGAAAAAAAAGAACATATATACGCACACGGGCAACACAAATGTAAACCTCTCTCCCCGTAACACAAAAGTAGTAATATAAATAGTAATCACTAAAATACACACACACACACACACACACACACACACACACACACACACACACACACAAAGGGGGAAGGAACATATGGGAACAACTCAATTTTCATATGCTCATGACACTTCAACTTTGTACCTGAACTTAAGAACATCTGTAAAATTTTCATTTTCTTTTTCTCCTGGTCTTCTTCCACATCCGCCACACAGCAGGGGTTACTGGAAAGGTGCAGTGAATTTCCATGGATGATCAGCCTCGATTTCTATTCCATCAGTTGTCAAGAGGCGTTAGACACGTTTGCCTCCCCAAATCTCCATCAGTCATGTGAACCTCATCCTACAGCTCAAGAAGAAGTCTCTGTACCATTGCCATCATTACAGCAGAGTTCCTCGTTCCTGTGATGTAGTTAGGCAAAACGGATGCAGAGTCCATCCTGGTCCGTCCAGCTACAGCAGAGCTGAACCATTACAGCCGCAAGCTTACATAGATTAATAGACTGGGTTCACAGGTGGTATATGAAGCTGGATAGAGATAAGCACAAAGTTCTGCACGTGACCAGTAGAAACGAGAAGGCAAGCTACAGTAAGAATTTTGTTCAACTACAAAAGGTAATTGAGGAAATTACTTGAGGGTAATAATCTCTGGTGATCTAAAACCAAGTCAGTAGTGCACAAAGCAGTAAAAGTGGGAACATTTCTAGGCTTATAGGGTAGAACATTCGAATTCTAGTTTAAGAAATTATCTTCAATCCTACAGTTTTCTAGATTGGATAGAACTATGTGTTTGTTTGATTAATTCAGTTGGTGAAACGAAATGAAATATTATTGAACAACTGTGCCGCTAACTCTGAAGCAGTTTATCTGTACTTAGATACATACAAAATAATGCCAGTAAATTGGCCAGCTACAGAGATAATTCTTGGACTTGAAAACAAATCCTGTGACAGCCTGCGAGATAACTGAGAATTATGTAGCTTTGAAAAGAGGTCAAAAGTTGATTTGATACCGATTTCAGAATTAGCAAAAGGCTTGACAGTCAAGGCCTAATGAACTATTCAAAGATATATCTATCTAATTTCACTCGTAGTTATGGATGCAAACTCTTGGGTAAGCGCCGAACTACTTTTCCTTCAAAGAATTGCTAACATGTGGAATGATTTTTGATAGGAAGAACTGACAGCAGCTCATGAATACGTTCAACCGTGGAGCACAATCCTTGGGTCTGTCATACCCGATGGTGCCCGAAGCTTATTCTTGTTACACTTGGTTTCCGTAAGTGTACGACCATGTCGACTCTTCTACCTTCAGGGCGATCGCTTTATTTGGTACTCCTCTACCTTGTTTGTGTTTTGTGGTGTTTTGGTCCAAGAGAATTTGGATAATGATGGCTTGTGAAACAACCTATAAATGAAAAATAGGCAACACAGATTATGATAATGCAGGCAATCTCTTCTATCAGCAGGAAGCCGGTGGCCTAGAGAATGGATTCCTGTAATATTGTCATTATCATGCATAGGTTTACTGTTATATTGGTAAGATTGATATCTTTTTTGTCATTTTAATTTTCAAAGCTTATTTTTGTTTTTTCACTAAAAATTAATCATTCATTTGATCTCAATATCTATGTCTCAATAAGGTAGAGTAAAGCTTAAAGTTCATTTACATTTTTTCAATAAACTGCAATTAAAACATTTTTCCCACTGGGTTTGTTGCATCCAAGGGCAGTAAAACTGTTCCATACTACTTACGGTAGGACGGTAGTGTTTCAGGATTAAACAAAAAATTACTGAACGTAAGAGTATATATTGTGTCCATATCTACAGCCAGGGCTCTACGACCGATGGAACAACTGTTCTATTTTTTCTGAACGTTAAAGTTATTACTTAAGATTGAAATCAAGACAAGAATATTTATCATAATCAGTGACATAGGTTTAGGCTACAAATTCAAGGGCGAAATATATATATATGTATGATGCACAAGGGCCCATTGTTACTGTAGGCATATTCTAAATCTACTTTTTTGAACCTTGGGGTCTAGCTCATTTATGACATGGAGGAGGCAGATTTGCTCTGTAAGTTTAGCCGCAGTAGTCGAAGAGATATATGGAACTCGAAAGATGCGGCCCTAATTCGCTGTGTGAAAAAAAATTATATAATCTGTGGGAAAGCCATTTGGCTAGCCTGATATGACTCAGTATGCCTGCGCCGACCTGCTACCATCCCAGTAGGACTGGGAAGGTCGTGCTCACTCATCTCTGGGTGAAAGCCACCCGCATGACCCATACAGATCATACAGATCCTGCCTTGTTTGTTAAGATGATTATTTTCCTCCAAGGAAAAGTTCTGATCGAAGTATTCTGGGATGTTTTAACAACTATCATTATCTTATCCAGTCATTAGTAACATCTGATGTTTGCCGTCATATTGTCCACTTAACGTTATAACCTGTGATATGTAGGGTCGTACTGAATCATGGCATTTCATATAGTTGTTTCATAACATACTCTCGTATTATAAGCACATAGCTGTTTCATAAAAACTGTAATATTCTCTTTTCATAAAGCATTTTCTTGCACCGCCATAGCACCTTCTACAGCGATACAGCATTTCATTGCTTACTTTCCAAAGCAGTCGTTTGAAATATATACTTTGAAATGTTGAATTATATAACCAAACCTATAACAGTAAAAGATGTTGATGGCCTGATGACCATCCTCAAAGAAATCCGATGGCGGATGCCAGCCAAGCTTAGCCACACTTTACCTTCTCTTGTTTTTCCTGACAACTATGAAGTACCTCATCTTGATATGCAAAATGTCACCTCCGCAAAAGCTCTTACATTATTCTTTTCTTTCCGTAATTCTTTTTTCAGTTTCTTAGTTCTTCTTTGGAAATCTGTACCTGACTAGAGCCTGTGGCATAAAATGCGAAAGTTAATGGGGTTAGGGAGAAACAGAGTCTTTCCTCAGTAAGGAAGGAGAGAGGTAGGAGGAGCAGTCGATCATTGTGGGCGTTTGTGGCTGCTGACTGGTTGAAAGTTAAAATACTATCAGGGTATACGAAAAGACTGTGCCGAGGGACAGGGATGGCAGTGTACTGCAGCCGGCTGGCCATTGTTTGTCTAATAGCGAGGGAAGGAAGAAAGCGAGGGAGAGCGAGAATGATTAGTAAGGAGAGGAAAGGGAGAGTAAGGTGGTGGTAGGGTAGAACTAGACTTACCGGAAGAAGGGTGAAGGGAGAGAGGGAGGAGCTAGGGTGCCTGAGGGTAATTACTAAAGGAAAGAGGAAGAGGAGGAGGTAAGATATGTCAGAGTAATAGCTGTAGAGAAAGACGAATTAGAAGGAGTTGGGGTAATGAGAGGAACAAGGAGAGAGAGGGAGGAACAGTAAGTGGAGTCATAAAAGAAAGAGTCGAGATAGAAGGAGGAGGAAGTAAAAAACTGACAATGATTAGCAGTGAGAGTGGAGGGAGAGGGAGTTGTGAAGGATAGGATATGAGGGAAGAGAGAAACTGTAGAGAGTGAAGAGGGACGATGAGAGAAAACATATAGTACAGAGGGAAAGACAGTGTGAGCAATGACTGGAGAGAGAGAGGAGGAGGAGGAGGAGGATGAGGATGAGGATGAGGAGGAAGAGGAGGAGGAGGATGAGGATGAGGAGGGGGAGGAGGAGGAGGAGGAGGGGGGGAGGCAAATGATACATTGAATTAAATCTGGCGATAGAAGAAATGGTAAAATTGCTCATCTCGCCAATGAGCCCAAAGACAGCCATACTTTGAGCTGGATGCCACCCCCGATAATGCGTTATCAAGGGATCTGCTACAGCTAGTGACTGGCATTACTGTTTTCCACATAACTTAAGGATTGCTTGATGGCAAACCTGTGGTTATCAGAGAAGCAGCAGATTATGGTATTCGGTGGATACAATTCCAATGATAATACAGCAACTCACCCTCATCCTCAGAAGAGAGTTGTCCGGTCTTACCATAGTTCTGGTAAAGTGACTGTCGTTGAGCAATGAGCCGGTGTGGGGCGCTTAACGCACTGTAGCAGGATGTGTCTTCAAAAGTAGCTGCTCCTAACTTACAGTAGTACACTTAATAATGTTATACATAACACTTAGAAACTTGTTTTCATGTTGCATAAAATTTTAACCAAATGTTTTTCAGAGTAATATAGATTGTATGTAATTCTACTTCATAAATGAATTACATGACATTGAGTTTGGTGTTAGTAAAAAGATATAGAATTGCATACCTGTATGTGTTATGTACACGAATACAGGCAACACATTAACACTTTCAATAGAGAATAGATCCCATGGTATATTGACTCATAACTCTTCGTTTATCTTTGTACGTACATAGGTACATGTATCACAGATATCCATTAGCAACAGCCACACAATATCTAACGTGTGTTGTGGATTTCACCGATAAACTACTCCATTATAAACATAAAAACTGTATTTGCTTTATCTTTGTGGAAACAGACTTAAGGTGGAGATATGAGTACTGTAGTTAGGAATAAATATTCATTTTCTTTATTTCGTCCTTATATTCTTCCACTTGCTGGTCCTTAATGATCCCAAGAAACATTTGCAACAGTTCCTTATTCACTCATATTTGGTCACCATGTTGAAGTACTGCGTTATTTTCAGTTCTCGATAATAAGTATCAGAACATAATGAATGTAGAAATCACAGTCATCTACACATCCAGAGGTACATCGAATTACACACACACACACACACACACACACACACACACACACACACACACACACACACACATACACACACACACACGAGCCTGCGTGGTGGAGTCGTTAGTGTTACTGCCCATAAGTCAGCCCGCACCCAACCACGATCAGGTCTGCTCAGGTTCGAATTCTAGGCACGGCATTCGGCTCTCAGTTAATCCCAGCTCTTCCTCCTCCTCTCAAGGCTGGTCAGTGAATGGGTGTCCGGCTTAGGCTGGGATGTGTGTGTGTGTGTGTGTGTGTGTGTGTGTGTGTGTGTGTGTGTGTGTGTGTGTGTGTGTGTGTGATCATAAATAGTAATCACATCCACACTGCAGAGCGAGTGTGGCCTGGAAGGTCCTGGAAGAACATTTGACAGAATTACCTTTGTGAAAGACAACATGATTGCGCGCCTATTAAATTTCTATGAGAGACAGCTTACTGCTGGATACAAGAAAAGGCTGATTGTGTTGTCTATACCTGGAGAGCCAGAAAGCATATGGCACTGTACCACATGGGAAGCTGTTTGAGAATCTGGATCACCAGACAAAAATGTGGGGAGGGAACAAACGACGCATGTCAGAGGAACGTTCTCAAAATGGGTTGAGGTTACTAGGGTTTCATTCTGAGACCATTACACTTCTTGATTTATGTAAATGATCTGCTAGAAGGTATGGACTCCTATCGCAGATGCAGAGGTCTGGAGGGAAGCGAAAAACGTATATATTTTCATCGAGTTTTAAGGGACTTTCATAAACTCCAAAATTGGTCTGACACATGATTGATGAGGTTCCACCCGAGCAAATGTAAGGTAATGGGGATAAGTCAGAGTGGAAGATGGTCTTGAAACTAACATCATCCAGCAAAGAATTAGTTAAAGGAATCTTGGTGTCAGGAAGAGTTTGCAGCGGACGTTATCCAAAACACGTCAGAGTTCCACCATAGGAGAATAGTTAAGGAGACCAACTGGTTGACAGCAATTGATAGAGTTGCTCTTAAGTTCATGGTTAAGGAGAGTTGTTTACATCTTCCATAGGGCCAAAACTAGAATATGCTTCTAAGGTAAACAACCTCATTGGAGATGGAACTGTGGCTGGCTGGTATTAGGATGGAAACGAAATACTTGCTCCTAATGGAGTGTTCAATGGCCTTAAAGGAATCGAAATACTCTTTCAAAGTGTGCATTTATGTTACATCCGTCGCACACTATAGGAAAATATGTCAGCAAATTAGACGTTAGAAGGCTGATATATTCCTTTTCTATAACTTCACTGCTTTCTATGACACACATTAATATTGGAATTATTGCAAGACCGAGTTACAGTATATATATTCGTACCCGTTCCGTTGCCGAGACCAATCACAGAGAGCGGATCACGGAGTATTATTGGGGCCGGCTGGTAGTAAGAGGGAATCCCACAAGGTCCCATTGGGATTCTGGGAGATGTGGGCTGCTGATTATTGGTCCAGGAAGATTACTGAACTATTTCTGGTCTCCTCTGTTGCTAGAGCTTTCAAGTCCCACTCCCTTTGTCTACGGTCTTCGTTAATTCGTCAGAACGTCAGAGATTCGCATTGAGGCTTTAGTGACACTGCATTGGTGATGCTGCCAAATAGTTAGATGTGTACGTTGAGGTTGATGATGGCTACACTGTTGTCCAGACGCTGCTTCCATCATTGATGATGTGACAGTGTGCTGATGTCTCCACCGATGATGTGACAGTGTGCTGATGTCTCCACCGATGATGTGACAGTGTGCTGATGCCTCCAGAGATGATGTGACAGTGTGCTGATGTCTCCACCGATGATGTGACAGTGTGCTGATGTCTCCACCGATGATGTGACAGTGTGTTGATGTCTCCACCGATGATGTGACAGTGTGCTGATGTCTCCACCGATGATGTGACAGTGTGCTGATGCCTCCACCGATGATGTGACAGTGTGCTGATGCCTCCACCGAGGATGTGACAGTGTGCTGATGTCTTCACCGATGATGTGACAGTGTGCTGATGTCTCCACCGATGATGTAACAGTGTGCTGATGTCTCCACCGATGATGTGACAGTGTGCTGATGTCTCCACCGATGTTGTGACAGTGTGCTGATGTCTCCACCGATGATGTGACAGTGTGCTGATGTCTCCACCGATGATGTGACAGTGTGCTGATGCCTCCACCGATGATGTGACAGTGTGCTGATGTCTCCACCGATGATGTGACAGTGTGCTGATGTCTCCACCGATGATGTGACAGTGTGATGATGTCTCCACCGATGATGTGACAGTGTGCTGATGTCTACACAGATGATGTGACAGTGTGCTGATGTCTCCACCGATGATGTGACAGTGTGCTGATGTCTCCACCGATGATATGACAGTGTGCTGATGTCTCCACCGATGATGTGACAGTGTGCTGATGTCTCCACAGATGATATGACAGTGTGCTGATGTCTCCACCGATGATGTGACAGTGTGCTGATGTCTCCACCGATGATATGACAGTGTGCTGATGTCTCCACCGATGATGTGACAGTGAAGATGTCACGCTGACCTCAGCAGTGATGATGTGCTGCGTTGTTGATGTTTTCTCTGATGATTTGGTTGGTAGTGTGATGATGTCTTCCATGATAATGTGAGGGTGTGATGTCTCCACTGATAACACAATGGTACTGATGTCTGCGCGGATGACACGGCGAGGGTGAGGTCTGGTCGAACTATGACCTGTTGTGTTATATGTCAGCTAACCGTGAAAACGTTGATGTCTGTAACGAAGTGATAAAGTTCTACCAAATGATATGCAGTAAGGGTATACCATGGTGTAGGAGCTGCATGTTTTTGTAGGCTTCTTACTGAGTCGCAACGTGAGTTTTGATCAAGAAACACAACCCGTGTGGAGCAGAACGACCACCTCTGTAAGTACCTTTCGTAACATGTCTGTTTCATTAAAAAAATATTTATGTTGACTCTTGTGGTACACATGATCAGTTCCAGAGTTAGAGACAACGGTTTTATTGGAAATTATATGACATATATCTCCGACTCTTCGCTAGATATCAAGAATAGTAATTTCCTCGTTGAATGCTCGATAACAAGTTACACTGTTTAATACGGAGAGGAGAACAAAGTAGGAGGTGGTGTCTTGCTCTGTGTTAAAGCTCATTTAGATCCCGTTGTAAAAAACGAAAATAATTGTAGCCATTGAGAACGTCGATTTTATTTTGTTGAGATTAAAGATATTTACCCTATGAAAATAACGATAGGATTAGTTTATAGGCCCCCGCACAGACGCCAGAGGTAGACTGTTGATTTCACGATCAGTTAGCAGAAATTTGTCTGGGACAGTCTGGTATTACAGTAAGAGATCTTAACTCACCGTTATCAAGACAGAGAGAATCCCATTCCAGTAACTCAGGGTGTGCGCTCTACCTGATACAAGTCACAGGATGAGAGAGGAACATACTGAACTGAAAAATATGGGCATGAACACAGCTAAAGGGATTCATAAAAGGTCCATAACTAGAGAAAGTGAAATGACTGAAGAGTGAAAACAGTCAGGAGGGTATTGTCAAGATGTTCATGGGGTTGTTCAACAATATCAAATGATCCCAACACACAGTGTAGATATTGTTGAAAATAGTGGACAAGAAGGTGTAACAGGAGCGTTTTCCAGGGCTGATCAATACACCCACAGCAAGAAAACTATTGTAGAGGAACAGAGATCCGGGAACTCTGATAAAGAAGTAAACAAGGAAATAAGTGAACTTGTAAAAAGAACAATATGTACTGTTAAAGACGAAATATAACGGGACATTTATGATAAAGAAAATAAAAGGCTTTGAAACGTCAGGGACATACAGAATCAGTGCTTCTGTAAAGAAAGGGAAATTGTAAAAGATTGCACAGGATTTGCACAAAAGGGGATGGTACAAAAATTAGATAACTTAGTAAAGTCGTAAGTTATAGACACAAATCACAGTTGATTTTTTGGAGAGAAAGAAACTCTTCCTGACAGAAAGGATATGGTTATAAATGAAGGAATGCTGGTTAAGATTAGCACTGCAGGCCATACATAAGCCGCGCGCAGTTACTGTGATAAAAGAAAGAAAATATATGGGGAAATGGTTCAAGAAAACGAAACTATGGTAGAGATTTAGAAACTGTGTCATTCTTTCATCTGCGCTTATATATATATATATATATATATATATATATATATATATATATATATATATATATATATATATATATATATATATATATATATACATATATACAAACAAAGTGCAAATGAACACGCACCTTCATAGAACATACAAACCTCCAACAGCCAGGATCGAGCCCGGGACCCCTGTGCAACAAGCGGGAGTGCTACCGCTAGGCTATGATCGCCCCTGAGAGGGAAATGACTATTCGAATACTATGTACTCCAATGCCCTTCGTCTCACGTTGGTGAGCAACGGGGTCTACACCGGTGTGAGCCTGATGGGAAATTACCGGTGTAGACCCCGGTGCTCAACAACGTGAGACGAAGGGTATTCGAGTACCTAGTATTCGAATAGTCATTTCCCTATTAGGGGCAATCATAGATAACCTAGCGGTAGCACTCACGCCTGTTGCACAGGGGTCCCGGGTTCGTTCCTGGCTGTTGGAGGTTTGTATGATATATATATATATATATATATATATATATATATATATATATATATATATATATATATATATATATATATATTTTTTTTTTGCTTTGTCGCAGTCTCCCACGTCTGCGAGGTAGTGCAAGGAAACAGACGAAAGAAATGGCCCAACCCACCCCCATACACATGTATATACATACGTCCAGACACGCAAATATACATACCTACACAGCTTTCCATGGTTTACCCCAGACGCTTCACATGCCCTGATTTAATCCACTGACAGCACGTCAACCCCGGTATACCACATCGATCCAATTCACTCTATTCCTTGCCCTCCTTTCACCCTCCTGCATGTTCAGGCCCCGATCACACAAAAACTTTTTCACTCCATCTTTCCACCTCCAATTTGGTCTCCCACTTCTCCTCGTTCCCTCCACCTCCGACACATATATCCCCTTGGTCAATCTTTCCTCACTCATTCTCTCCATGTGCCCAAACCATTTCAAACCCCCTCTCCTGCTCTCTCAACAACGCTCTTTTTATTTCCACACATCTCTCTTACCCTTACGTTACTTACTCGATCAAACCACCTCACACCATACATTGTCCTCAAAAATCTCATTTCCAGCACATCCATCCTCCTGCGCACAACTCTATCCATAGCCCACGCCTCGCAACCATACAACATTGTTGGAACCACTATTCCTTCAAACATACCCATTTTTGCTTTCCGAGATAATGTTCTCGACTTCCACACATTCTTCAAGGCTCCCAGGATTTTCGCCCCCTCCCCCACCCTATGATCCACTTCCGCTTCCATGGTTCCATCCGCTGCCAGTTCCACTCCCAGATATCTAAAACACTTTACTTCCTCCAGTTTTTCTCCATTCAAACTTACCTCCCAATTGACTTGACCCTCAACCCTACTGTACCTAATTACCTTGCTCTTATTCACATTTACTCTTAACTTTCTTCTTTCACACACTTTACCAAACTCAGTCACCAGCTTCTGCAGTTTCTCACATGAATCAGCCACCAGCGCTGTATCATCAGCGAACAACAACTGACTCACTTCCCAAGCTCTCTCATCCCCAACAGACTTCATACTTGCCCCTCTTTCCAAAACTCTTGATTCACCTCCCTAACAACCCCATCCATAAACAAATTAAACAACCATGGAGACATCACACACCCCTGCCGCAAACCTACATTCACTGAGAACCAATCACTTTCCTCTCTTCCTACACGTAAACATGCCTTACATCCTCGATAAAAACTTTTCACTGCTTCTAACAACTTGCCTCCCACACCATATATTCTTAATACCTTCCACAGAGCATCTCTATCAACTCTATCATATGCCTTCTCCAGATCCATAAATGCTACATACTTACATAAATGCCACATTTATTAAAAAAGGGGGTGACTGTATTATTGACTGGTTGGTAAGGATATTTAATGTATGTATGACTCATGGTGAGGTGCCTGAGGATTGGCGGAATGCGTGCATAGTGCCATTGTACAAAGGCAAAGGGTATAAGAGTGAGTGCTCAAATTACAGAGGTATAAGTTTGTTGAGTATTCCTGGTAAATTATATGGGAGGGTATTGATTGAGAGGGTGAAGGCATGTACAGAGCATCAGATTGGGGAAGAGCAGTGTGGTTTCAGAAGTGGTAGAGGATGTGTGGATCAGATGTTTGCTTTGGAGAATGTATGTGAGAAATACTTAGAAAAGCAAATGGATATATATATATATATATATATATATATATATATATATATATATATATATATATATATATATATATATATATATATATATATATATATGTATATATATATATTATTTATTTTGCTTTGTCGCTGTCTCCCGCGTTAGCGAGGTAGCGCAAGGAAACAGACGAAAGAATGGCCCAACCCACCCACATACACATGTATATACATACACGTCCACACACGCAAATATACATACCTATACATCTCAATGTACACATATATATACACACACAGACATATACATATATACACATGTACATAATTCATACTGTCTGCTTTATTCCCATCGCCACCTCGCCACACATGGAATAACAACCCCCTTCGCCCTCATGTGTGCGAGGTAGCGCTAGGAAAAGACAACAAAGGCCCCATTCGTTCACACTCAGTCTCTAGCTGTCATGTAATAATGCACCGAAACCACAGCTCCCTTTCCACATCCAGGCCCCACAGAACTTTCCCTGGTTTACCCCAGACGATTCACATGCCCTGGTTCAATCCATTGACAGCACGTCGACTCCGGTATACCACATCGTTCCAATTCACTCTATTCCTTGCACGCCTTTCACCCTCCTGCATGTTCAGGCACCGATCACTCAAAATCTTTTTCATTCCATCTTTCCACCTCCAATTTGGTCTCCCACTTCTCCTTGTTCCCTCCACCTCTGAAAGAAGAAAGTTAAGAGTAAATGTGAATAAGAGCAAGGTTATTAGGTACAATAGGGTTGAGAGTCAAGTTAATTGGGAGGTAAGTTTGAATGGAGAAAAACTGGAGGAAGTAAAGTGTTTTAGATATCTGGGAGTGGATCTGGCAGCGGATGGAACCATGGAAGCGGAAGTGAATCATAGGGTGGGGGAGGGGGCGAAAATTCTGGGAGCCTTGAAGAAAGTTTGGAAGTCGAGAACATTATCTCGGAAAGCAAAAATGGGTATGTTTGAAGGAATAGTGGTTCCAACAATGTGGTATGGTTGCGAGGCGTGGGCTATGGATAGAGTTGTGCGCAGGAGGGTGGATGTGCTGGAAATGAGATGTTTGAGGACAATATGTGGTGTGAGGTGGTTTGATCGAGTAAGTAATGTAAGGGTAAGAGAGATGTGTGGAAATAAAAAGTGTGGTTGAGAGAGCAGAAGAGGGTATTTTGAAATGTTTGGGTCATATGAAGAGTATGAGTAAGGAAAGATTGACCAAGAGGATATATATATATATATATATATATATATATATATATATATATATATATATATATATATATATATATATATATATATATATATGTATACATATATATATATATATATATATATATATATATATATATATATATATATATATATATATATTTTTTTTTTTTTTTTTTTGCTTTGTCGCTGTCTCCCGCGTTTGCGAGGTAGCGCAAGGAAACAGACGAAAGAAATGGCCCAACCCACCCCCATACACATGTATATACATACGTCCACATACGCAAATATACATACCTACACAGCTTTCCATGGTTTACCCTAGACGCTTCACATGCCCTGAATTCAATCCACTGACAGCACGTCAACCCCGGTATACCACATCGCTCCAATTCACTCTATTGCTTGCCCTCCTTTCACCCTCCTGCATGTTCAGGCCCCGATCACACAAAATCTTTTTCACTCCATCTTTCCACCTCCAATTTGGTCTCCCTCTTCTCCTCGTTCCCTCCACCTCCGACACATATATCCTCTTGGTCAATCTTTCCTCACTCATTCTCTCCATGTGCCCAAACTATCTAAAACACTTCACTTCCTCCAGTTTTTCTCCATTCAAACTCACCTCCCAATTGACTTGACCCTCAACCCTACTGTACCTAATAACCTTGCTCTTATTCACATTTACTCTTAACTTTCTTCTTTCACACACTTTACCAAACTCAGTCACCAGCTTCTGCAGTTTCTCACATGAATCAGCCACCAGCGCTGTATCATCAGCGAACAACAACTGACTCACTTCCCAACAGACTTCATACTTGCCCCTCTTTCCAAAACTCTTGCATTCACCTCCCTAACAACCCCATCCATACACATGCCTTACATCCTCGATAAAAACTTTTCACTGATTCTAACAACTTGCCTCCCACACCATATATTCTTAATACCTTCCACAGAGCATCTCTATCAACTATATATATATATATATATATATATATATATATATATATATATATATATATATATATATATATATATATATATATATATATATATATATATATATATATATATATATATATATTCATCGTTAATGGGATACGTTTGATTAGAGCCTCATTTGTCCGTGCCGTCTGAGCTATCATAGGAAAATAGATACATAGAAGAGGAGGGTAGTGTAGAGGAAGGAAAAGAATAGCCATTGTAGTAGCAAAGAGCAGATCAATTTGGGGCATAGATGATGTGGTGAGCGGGAAGGTGAAGAGTGGAAGTAAGTGTTGCTCAGTGGAGCTGGTTAAGACTACGTGTGATGAAAGCCATGTAAGGTGATTATGTCATAATCAAGATGAAGTTTACCACAACAGTTGTGTGCATATGTTACTCTTTTATTAGAAAGACAATGGGAAGAAGTGAATGACAGAATGGAAGGATGGAAAACTGAACTAGTGTGATGATGCATACAGGAAAACGATATCGAAAATTCATGGATATGAAAACAAGACGCTAGTGTCTGAAAGTGCTCGGAGGTCAGAATGCAAGATCAGTTTCGGTGGAGAAGAAACGAAAGTTGTGAACGAATATGAATATTTGAAACTCAAGACAAAGAGTGACGGTGGAGGAAAAGTTGAAGCTGAAAGAGAAGAAATGAAAGTGTTGTGAAAGCTTGAGCGAATGGCAAGTATTGAAGCGTAAAGTGTGGAAAACCCTTGCCAGGCGCTGAAACGTTACTGGAACTTGTGTGTATATAAGTCAGGTTGTGTTATATATATATATATATATATATATATATATATATATATATATATATATATATATATATATATATATATATATATATATATATATATATATATATATATATTTTTTTTTTTTTTTTTTTTTTTAATACATATTTGCCATTTCCCGCGGAGTTAACGAGGTAGCATCAAGAACAGAGAACAGAGCCTTTTTGATGGATAACTTGTTTCGTGTGGCTGGAACGAAGAGGAAGGATGAAATGAAGATAAGAATTGTGAGAAGAACACATCGCGTGATAAAAGTCATTAGAGAGATGCATAAATGAGAGAACGGCTATGGAAAACGTATGGCAAATGACAGCTTGGCCTAAGATATATACATAAGTACAGTAACTACTACAAGGAAATGAGGTAGAACACGGCCGGAGACCGATAGAGATTCAAGTAGTTCATACTGGGCGGGAATGCTCCAACTATAAATGTGGAAGAAGTGATCAGCTGCAAGAAAAGCATTTTTGTGCACGAAGGTGGTAGGAATGTAGACGGTCGCACATGAAAGAGTGGAAACTCACAACGCATTCTTACGAGCGTGAGGATTCTTGGCAAGTATTAGGGTGTGTGTGTGAGTAATGTTGAGGAGCTATATACTTTATACCATGCTCTACCCAATCAAAATTCGGAATCGAATGATGATGGTAGATAGATAGATGGATAGACAAACGGATAGATAGACAGATACATAGAGGGATAGGTAGACAAATAGATAATCAGACAGATAAGTTACAACACTTCTTAGCAGAATTGAGGTTGTAATTGCCTCCCGCAGGATCAGATCCTGACTTATCAGTTTACTGTGTCACATAATGAGCATCTAACGTCATCTTTGGACCCAAAAGACAATTGACAATATTCAACAAGACAGTTATCTCTCATCTGTGGATTACCGTCAACTGGACAGAAAAGTAACATTCAATTTTCCAAGCTGATGACCTCACTTCAAGCCAATAGGTTTTCTGTTTGTTTTAGGTATATCAGTTCTGGACAGACCCCAGTTTATGACACCTTTCCTCTTGGCTAATTAACTGTGATAATCACCTGGGATAACAAGCATGGTTAATTACCAACAGAATGTATGAAAGATCCAGCACCAACTCGTGTTATTCGATTTACACACACAAACGAAACGTATGATCATGGCACACAAAAACTGGCATGAGTTATTCACGACTATGACAGTTACTGACTGTGATACAGATTCAGTTAAAGAAGAAAGCTATTTTAACCTGGTCTGTAAACAAAAAATATTACAAAATCAAATATGCAAATGAATGATTAAATATCTATACTTCCCTCTTAAAGACGGTGAACTTGCTTCATAATACATTATTCATCGACAGTTGCAATACACCAACTCTCAGCACTTTTTACAATACTAATTCATCAGAAGATTTCTTATTTTCTGAGTTATACACTGCTCAACTTGTCATCTTTTTATGTGTAATCGTAGATATATGTCTTGCCAAAATGTTTCTCACACAGATTCTGTTGATCACTAATGATATCCTGTATTACGGTAATGGGGTGCACTGTGAATGTGATATTCGCAGACGAGACTAACTTGGGAAATATATCTAAAACAGAAACTGAACTGAACATCTGGAGCGCCAAGAAAACCTGATGAACGTAGCTCATAGGTTGTAAATGAGTTTTAACATCAATCGATGCAAAGTGTTACCTATCGATAGTAAAAACGAAGTTAGCTACATTATGAATTTTTTAAGCCACAAAAGGTAAATGAGGAATAAAGGCCTGATTGCAATAATTTCTGAATACCTAAGCCACATAAACAGTGGACAAAGGCATTTGATTGGGCGAACAAAATTCTTGGATGTATAGATCGGGCTATCGAATCTAATTCCAGTGAAATTATCCTTACTCTGCAAATCACTGAGTCGTCCCCACTTTGAATATTGTTATTGTTTTGGTCAACCTTCTAGAAACATGATATGATGAAGAGTACAGAAATGAGGCACGAGGATGATTCCTGAACTGAGAAACAAATTCTATGAGAGTTGACTAAACGACTGAAACTCATTCAATTTGGAAAAGAAAAGTTTATGAGACGATCTACCACAGTTATACAAAATTATCAGTCTTCAATAATCTCGACATAACAGGTTGCTGAAGATAGATCCTTCTGATTTCATTCGTAGTGATGGATTTGATGAATGTTCCGATCCAAATCTTGACCGATATTATTTACGCTTCCTTAGATACTTAAAAATCGCAGTGCTTTTTTTCTCTGTGAAAATTCTTTACGTCTTTTTCCTCCTACTGCACCGATCTATGAGTAACTTATCTCTTCCACTACCATAAATACCTTCAAAGAACCCAATAGCCTGTTGCTGGATGCATACATTATCTCCTCTCACAGGTCTGTTAATCAGGAAATCCTCACTTACTTAAAACGTAACAATCAATACCAGTGTGACTTTTATCCTCCCACAATTCTGTTTTCCACAGGAAAACTTGGCACGGGATAGAAACTTGCCATAACTGCGGTTGTTTTGGATGAAAGGAAAAATAGAAATTATGAAAAAAAGGTAAAGTTATTGATCTAAGCTCCTCAGGTGTTTCTTGACCTTTTTATACAAATGAATTCTTAAGGATTCTTAAGCATTTACGTAAGGAAGAGACAAATGAAAGAAGAGAATTTTTCAGCTTCGCTATTTGAGAAACAAGTGGTTATATATAACACTCAATTCTCTATGGCTGGTCTCTACATGGAAATAATTGGAGAGAGTAGCCATTCACTCCACTGCTGTTAAGTCATCAGCTCGTTAACTGACAGTAAAAAACGAAGTAACACTTGGATCTATTAGGATTTTTAATGTTATTAACCGATAAACTTTTCCGACCGTTTGATATTTTTTTCTTCTAGCTCTGACTTTTTAAGGGGTGTTCTCTGGCCAGGGAAAACATTAGCTAGACGCACCCTGATTCATCTCTACACTATATTTACAATATTCAGAGGAGGAATATTCGGACTATCGAAGATACTGATCCTAAGCCTGGCGTCTAGGTGCGACAACTTTGTAAACACTCAAAGATATTTTTGCGTGACCGAGGAAGAAACGACGCTGCAGAAGGCCAGTACATTATATCACACGAGCAGCCGACCGTCTGACTCTACCTCACCAAGTTCACCCTCCTTCTACCCTGTTTCCCCTCTCCTCTACCTCCACGCAGACCCTCCTCCTCCCCTCCCTCCCCCATCATAACCTGTCCGGGGAGGGGATTAGTTCTAATTAAGCATCTTTTCACGTCTAGGATTCTTAATTGCATTTGTCAAGGAAGACGACAGCCAGGAGGCGTCCTATTCGCCACTGGCAAAAAGTTGAAACTATCGTCTCAAGACTCATTTTTCTTCCAACTCTTCTCTATATCCCAACTCCTCTTCGTTCAGTTACCTCGCGTTCCTCAGGAGAATATCATGGTATGAGGGAAGACTAGGGACGGAGAGGCCAGTTATGATCCTCAGGATTTGTTAGACAAGCATGGGAGAAGTGGCTGAAGAAGAGGCGTTAGAGATATAGGATGACAGACACAAGTCGTCTAGTATGTGGATGTCAAGAAAAGTATTATCCATTATCCATGAAGAAGAAAAGAGAACAATATAGAAGATAAAACTTACGTTTTTGGTGAATCTTGAGAGAGAGAGAGAGAGAGAGAGAGAGAGAGAGAGAGAGAGAGAGAGAGAGAGAGAGAGAGAGAGAGAGAGAGAGAGAGAGAGAGAGAGAGAGAGAGAGAGAGAGAGAGAGAGAGAGAGAGAGAGAGAGAGAGAGAGAGAGAGAGAGAGAGAGAGAGAGAGAGAGAGAGAGAGAGAGAGAGAGAGAGAGAGAGAGAGAGAGAGAGAGAGAGAGAGAGAGAGAGAGAGAGAGAGAGAGAGAGAGAGAGAGAGAGAGAGAGAGAGAGAGAGAGAGAGAGAGAGAGAGAGAGAGAGAGAGAGAGAGAGAGAGAGAGAGAGAGAGAGAGAGAGAGAGAGAGAGAGAGAGAGAGAGAGAGAGAGAGAGAGAGAGAGAGAGAGAGAGAGAGAGAGAGAGAGAGAGAGAGAGAGAGAGAGAGAGAGAGAGAGAGAGAGAGAGAGAGAGAGAGAGAGAGAGAGAGAGAGAGAGAGAGAGAGAGAGAGAGAGAGAGAGAGAGAGAGAGAGAGAGAGAGAGAGAGAGAGAGAGAGAGAGAGAGAGAGAGAGAGAGAGAGAGAGAGAGAGAGAGAGAGAGAGAGAGAGAGAGAGAGAGAGAGAGAGAGAGAGAGAGAGAGAGAGAGAGAGAGAGAGAGAGAGAGAGAGAGAGAGAGAGAGAGAGAGAGAGAGAGAGAGAGAGAGAGAGAGAGAGAGAGAGAGAGAGAGAGAGAGAGAGAGAGAGAGAGAGAGAGAGAGAGAGAGAGAGAGAGAGAGAGAGAGAGAGAGAGAGAGAGAGAGAGAGAAGAGAGAGAGAGAGAGAGAGAGAGAGAGAGAGAGAGAGAGAGAGAGAGAGAGAGAGAGAGAGAGAGAGAGAGAGAGAGAGAGAGAGAGAGAGAGAGAGAGAGAGAGAGAGAGAGAGAGAGAGAGAGAGAGAGAGAGAGAGAGAGAGAGAGAGAGAATTTGGACAAAATAAAATTTCATTCTCCCTCATAATGCTCACACTACCATCTGTGAGAGTTAAGCTGAAGATGATAGAGGTAATATGATCCAGCATACTATGACGATTTTCAAATTTGGAGGAATGTAAGATTTGATCTAGGACACCTGTTCTACTCTCGTAGCTGGACGAGCATCCTATCATTAAGGACATAAATATATTCTGAAGAACTATTTCAAGGTTAATTGTATTACCATAGAAGCTGGAGCATTAGAGAATGTGTGGAAAGAGATATTGTTATCTGGTAGCAAAATGGTTATAGTGGTTTCACCAATGTTGTATGGTTTTGAGGCATGGGCTATATATAGTGTTGAGCGGAGGAAGATGGATGTGTTAGAAATGAAATGTTTGAGGACAATATGTGGTGTGAGGTGGTTTGATCGAGTAAGTAATGTAAGGGTAAGAGAGATGTGTGGTAATAAGAAGAGTGTGGTTGAAAAAACAAGATCGTGTGTTGAAAGTGTTTGGATATATGAAAAGTTTTCACATATCAGTAGCAAAAACGAGAAGGCAAGCCACAGTATGAATTTGTTTGAACTGGAAAAGGTAAAGGACGAAAAAGTCTTGGCTGTAATAATCTCTAGTGACATGCCACCATGTAAGCAGTACACAGAAGCTGTGAAAAGAGCGAGCAAAAATCTTGGATGCATATGTAAGGCCCTCGAATTTAAGTTTAGGAAATCATCCTTACCTATTACACTTCACTGATTCGTCGCCATATTGGACACTGTGTTCAGTTTTGCTCACTACATATAAAGAAAATATTGACAGAATGGATGGGGGTGTAGCTGAAGCTACCGAGGTGACTCCCAGGCGGAGAGTAGATTATACAACTTGAATCTATTTAGCTTAGAAAAGAGAAGGGTAAGAGGTGATCTAGTATATGTATTCAAAATTATCAAAAGTTTTGATAATCTTGATCCATTAAGTTGCGTAAGACTTGATTCGTCTGATTTACTCGTAGTAATGCATACAAAGTCGTGGGCAGCGTTTTATCTCGAATGAGGCGAGGTAGTTAGAGTGGTTAAAAGCAATCTTAAAGAGGCAGTTAAGAATAGATTTGATAAATATTTCGCTTTAGTTCGACGATTTACGTTATTTGCTCCTCCTTAGTCACAGATTATTCTGTCTCAATAATCTATATACCTTCTAACTTCTACCACAATAATCTGCAAGTTTCTGATATCTTCCACTATGACAAGCTGCCTCAAAAAGACCCAATACTCTGCTGCTGTTTGAATTTCTTTGTAATTCTTTGTATACTTATCCGTCCTCATCCCCTCCCCTTGAGCTTTTGATCTCTCATATTTATATTTCTTTTATCATGCAAGGACGTTTGAGTACTTCCCCAGCTCCTAATGGGAAAGGCTTATTCCTCAGACGGCATATCTCTTCGAGCCCGATGGTAGTGTGCCTTTGAGGTGGCTCTGATCTTCTTCATCTTTGCTCTACTTCGACTCCATCTAAAAACCAAATCATTCACTCTTCACAGAAGCACTGCATCCACTTCTCTCTCCAAAGTCTTTGAAACTTTCTTTAACTCTCACTTTCTCGAGGACATATGATATCATTCCCAACTTTCAGATTAGCAATACAGCCTCCTCAGAGCAATCGCCGCTATGCTCGTCTCTCCATTGTGACTGACCTCTCGTCTTTTTCTCTCAGAGGTTATAGTGAGTCGTTAGTTGTGACCATCGACGTTGAAAAAACACTTAACATTATGGAACACACGTCATTACCTTCTAAGCTTCTATCCTTGAGCTTCTTTGCTTCTCCGTTCTTTAATGCATAGCTTCCTCCCTAGTCATTATGTTGTGGCAGTAGTTGATGAAGAGAGATCCCCCTCTCATGCCGTCTGCAATGGTAGTTCTCAGGTTTTTATCTTACCATCTATCATCAACCTCCAAACCTAGCCAGCATTATGTTGATGATTCTACTCTGTACAGTCTCAATTTCTCTCCCCACCTTACTCTAATACTCGTTTTCTTTCTCGTCCTGAGTAAATATGTCCTCTTGATTCGGAATTAAGCAGCATCTTAGAAGAGGAAAGCAATAACCTGGCTAAATCCAATAGTGCAAAATCGCAAGTTTAAATTATATATCTTCCTAAGTCTCCCCTGTTTTCCTCTATCAAATTTCAAAATGTTATTATCTCATCCTGCTGTAAGAATATAACATGTCGGGCATAACCATATTCTCTACTCTGTTTTAGAAACTCTTTATATTTTGCATCACAAAATCTGCTTCCCGAAAGTTGGGTGTTGCAAATGTTTGCTGTAAGTGGCCACAACCATTATCCTTGTTCGCACCTATTCTACATCAACAGGGGTTTCATTCTGCTATGTATGAACTGCTGCACACCTACCAAGGGCGGCTCTTCGTCCAACCCTCACTTAGCCAGAGTGTAATCAAAAGCCATCTGCCTCATTAATTCTCCAGTTATCACTTCTCTTCAAGCATCTCTTTCTATTCCTCATGGTATTGTTACCCTCTCCCTGGTTTGCAGATAACATCCCGGCGACTTCTCACGCGAGCTGTCAGCCTGTATCCCTACTACACATGGAAAGCGGCTAGCGTCTGGCTTCCAGTATCTGTGTGGAGACCAGACAGATGAGGATTGATCGTTATGATATCTCATCCTCTCCTCGTACAGTAAAGCTGTGGCATTCTCTTCTTTCTTCTCCTCCTCGACCTCAACCTTTTCCGGTTTTAGGATTATAGAAACACTGAAGGAGTTCTAATTGATTTTCACAATTCATGCCTTTTCACACATTCTCTTTTCCTATCATTCGAAATGTCTTGATTAGAACTGTACTGCGTTGCTTGTTATATAACGCAACAAAACACCAGCGTGAAGAAGAATGGAGATAGCACGCTCCAAAAGTAAACCAAAGAAAAAGCAGTTATCGCATCATAAACAACAAAAAAAGTGAGATAAGAGGAAGTTAGCTCATTACAGATAATAATTTAAGTTAGAGAAGACGAGAACAGCACAACACAGACAACTAACAAACTTAGTGAAGACACAAGGCAGGTTGCCAGCTGGCTATAGTCTCCCTCCTCATAGTATTAAGATTTACGCTGATTTATTCATTGCTCACAAACTTAGCTTCAGCTGAGTCTGATATGTGCAACTTTTCCCATTACTGGCCGTTGATGGAGTGGTGAAGCCTGGGTTCTACTGTGCACAGCCTCTGGTGAACTGAGACTTGGATTAACTTACCAGCCTTGTTGTTTACAAAGTTTTGTGGTGTAAACATTACCCAAATACGTACTCATAGGTGAAAAGAAAGATTGTATGAATCTCACTTTCAATCATTTTGATAAAGATTTTACTGTACTACTTTGCATATCAGAGAGATAGAGGGTCTTTCGAGGTTTTTGAAATCATTTCCACTACATTCAATGCTCGGTGCGGAAGTAGCACATGATATATTGATCTGAATGAGGTCTGCAAAAAAAGATCTTCTGGTATGATCTGTTGGCTGATCCAAAAATAAGTTCCTTAACTATTTCTTGGTTAATTATATAACTTGGAGACATTCTCTAATGTACTTTGATATTTCATCATACTTCATATCGGTCTATTTTTCTTTTGTGAAGTTCACATGTCCCTGCATATGTATATACTTATATACATGTTATATATATATATATATATATATATATATATATATATATATATATATATATATATATATATATATATATATATGTGTATATATATATATATATATATATATATATATATATATATATATATATATATATATATATATATATATAACATACAAAGCTCCAACAACCAGGATCGAACCTGGGACCCCTTGTGCAAGAGGCAGGCATGCTAACCGCTAGGCTAAGGGACTGTATAATAGGAAACAACTATTCGAAATACTAAGTACTCGAATACCCTTCGTCTCACAATGGTGAGCAACGGGGTCTATCGGTTGTTTCCGAACAGAACACATAGCCAGCTGATAGCGTTTTACCGAACCATGGTTCCATCTGCTGCCAGATCCACTCCCAGATATCTAAACACTTTACTTCCTCCAGTTTTTTCTCCATTCAAACTTACCTCCCAGTTGACTTGACCCTCAACCCTACTGTACCTAATAACCTTGCTCTTATTCACATTTACTCTTAACTTTCTTCTTTCACATACTTTACCAAACTCAGTCACCAGCTTCTGCAGTTTCTCACATGAATCAGCCACCAGCGCTGTGTCATCAGCGAACAACAATGCATATATATATATATATATATATATATATATATATATATATATATATATATATATATATATATATATATTTCATACTATTTGCTATAAAGCGGGAAATAGCAAATAGTATGAAATATATATATATATATATATGTATATATATATATATATATATATATATATATATATATATATATATATATATATATATATATATATATATATATATATATATATGTATTGTTCGCTGATGACACAGCGCTGGTGGCTGATTCATGTGAGAAACTGCAGAAGCTGGTGACTGAGTTTGGTAAAGTGTGTGAAAGAAGAAAGTTAAGAGTAAATGTGAATAAGAGCAAGGTTATTAGGTACAGTAGGGTTGAGGGTCAAGTCAACTGGGAGGTAAGTTTGAATGGAGAAAAACTGGAGGAAGTAAAGTGTTTAGATATCTGGGAGTGGATCTGGCAGCGGAAGGAACCATGGAAGCGGAAGTGAATAATAGGTTGGGGGAGGGGGCGAAAATCCTGGGAGCCTTGAAGAATGTGTGGAAGTCGAGAACATTATCTCGGGAAGCAAAAATGGGTATGTTTGAAGGAATAGTGGTTCCAACAATGTTGTATGGTTGCGAGGCGTGGGCTATGGATAGAGTTGTGCGCAGGAGGGTGGATGTGCTGGAAATGAGATGTTTGAGGACAATGTGTGGTGTGAGGTGGTTTGATCGAGTAAGTAATGTAAGGGTAAGAGAGATGTGTGGAAATAAAAAGAGCGTGGTTGAGAGAGCAGAAGAGGGTGTTTTGAAATGGTTTGGGCACATGGAGAGAATGAGTGAGGAAAGATTGACCAAGAGGATGTATGTGTCGGAGGTGGAGGGAACGAGGAGAAGTGGGAGACCAAATTGGAGGTGGAAAGATAGAGTGAAAAAGATTTTGTGTGATCGGGGCCTGAACATGCAGGAGGGTGAAAGGCGGGCAAGGAATATAGTGAATTGGATCGATGTGGTATACCGGGGTTGACATGCTGTCAGTGGAGTGAATCAGGGCATGTGAAGCGTCTGGGGTAAACCATGGAAAGTTGTGTGGGGCCTGGATGTGGAAAGGACCTGTGGTTTCGGGCATTATTGCACGACAGCTAGAGACTGAGTGTGAACGAATGGGGCCTTTGTTGTCTTTTCCTAGTACTACCTCGCACACATGAGGGGGGGAGGGGGATGGTACTCCATGTGTGGCGAGGTGGCGATGGGAATGAATAAAGGCAGACAGTGTGAATTGTGTGCATGAGTATATATGTGTATGTCTGTGTGTGTATATATATGTGTACATTGAGATGTATAGGTATGTATATTTGCGTGTGTGGACGTGTATGTAATACATTGTGTATGGGGGTGGGTTGGGCCATTTCTTTCGTCTGTTTCCTTGCGCTACCTCGCAAACGCGGGAGACATATATATATATATATATATATATATATATATATATATATATATATATATATATATATATATATATATATATATATATATATATATATATATATATATATATATATATATATATATATATATATCCCTGGGGATGGGGGATTAAGAATACTTCCCACGTATTCCCTGCGTGTCGTAGAAGGCGACTAAAAGGGGAGGGAGCGGGGGGCTGGAAATCCTCCCCTCTCGTTTTTTTTTTTTTTTTTTTTTTTTTTACAAAAGAAGGAACAAGGGGGCCAGGTGAGCATATTCCAAAAAAGGCCCAGTCCTCTGTTCTTAACGCTACCTCGCTAATGCGGGAAATGGCGAATAGTTTAAAAAAAAAAAAAAAATATATATATATATTCTTTCTTTTTTTCATACTATCCGCCATTTCCCACATTAGCGAGGTAGCGTTAAGAACAGAGGTCCGGGCCTTTGACGAATATCCTCATCTGGCCCCTTTCTTTGTTCTTTCTTTTGGAAAATTAAAACAAAAAAGAGGGGAGGATTTCCAGCCTCCCGCCCCCTTCCCTTTTAGTCGCCTTCTACGACACCCAGGGAAAACGTGAGAAGTATTCTTTCTCCCCTATCCCCAGGGATATATATATATATATATATATATATATATATATATATATATATATATATATATATATATATATATATATATAATATATATATATATATATATATATATATATATATATATATATATATATATATATATATATATATATATATAAACATATATATATATATATATATATATATATATATATATATATATATATATATATATATATATATATATATATATATATATATATATATTTTTTTTTTCTTTTTTTTTTTTTTGTCGCTGTCTCCCGCGTTTGCGAGGTAGCGCAAGGAAACAGACGAAAGAAATGGCCCAACCCACCCCCATACACATGTATATACATACGTCCACACACGCAAATATACATACCTACACAGCTTTCCATGGTTTACCCCAGACGCTTCACATGCCTTGATTCAATCCACTGACAGCACGTCAACCCCGGTATACCACATCGCTCCAATTCACTCTATTCCTTGCCCTCCTTTCACCCTCCTGCATGTTCAGGCCCCGATCACACAAAATCTTTTTCACTCCATCTTTCCACCTCCAATTTGGTCTCCCTCTTCTCCTCGTTCCCTCCACCTCCGACACATATATCCTCTTGGTCAATCTTTCCTCACTCATTCTCTCCATGTGCCCAAACCACTTCAAAACACAATCTTCTGCTCTCTCAACCACGCTCTTTTTATTTCCACACATCTCTCTTACCCTTACGTTACTCACTCGATCAAACCACCTCACACCACACATTGTCCTCAAACATCTCATTTCCAGCACATCCATGCTCCTCCGCACAACTCTATCCATAGCCCACGCCTCGCAACCATACAACATTGTTGGAACCACTATTCCTTCAAACATACCCATTTTTGCTTTCCGAGATAATGTTCTCGACTTCCACACATTCTTCAAGGCCCCCAGAATTTTCGCCCCCTCCCCCACCCTATGATCCACTTCCGCTTCCATGGTTCCATCCGCTGCCAGATCCACTCCCAGATATCTAAAACACTTCACTTCCTCCAGTTTTTCTCCATTCAAACTCACCTCCCAATTGACTTGACCCTCAACCCTACTGTACCTAATAACCTTGCTCTTATTCACATTTACTCTTAACTTTCTTCTTCCACACACTTTACCAAACTCAGTCACCAGCTTCTGCAGTTTCTCACATGAATCAGCCACCAGCGCTGTATCATCAGCGAACAACAACTGACTCACTTCCCAAGCTCTCTCATCCCCAACAGACTTCATACTTGCCCCTCTTTCCAAAACTCTTGCATTTACCTCCCTAACAACCCCATCCATAAACAAATTAAACAACCATGGAGACATCACACACCCCTGCCGCAAACCTACATTCACTGAGAACCAATCACTTTCCTCTCTTCCTACACGTACACATGCCTTACATCCTCGATAAAAACTTTTCACTGCTTCTAACAACTTTCCTCCCACACCATATATTCTTAGTACCTTCCACAGAGCATCTCTATCAACTCTATCATATGCCTTCTCCAGATCCATAAATGCTACATACAAATCCATTTGCTTTTCTAAGTATTTCTCACATACATTCTTCAAAGCAAACACCTGATCCACACATCCTCTACCACTTCTGAAACCACACTGCTCTTCCCCAATCTGATGCTCTGTACATGCCTTCACCCTCTCAATCAATACCCTCCCATATAATTTACCAGGAATACTCAGCAAACTTATACCTCTGTAATTTGAGCACTCACTCTTATCCCCTTTGCCTTTGTACAATGGCACTATTCACGCATTCCGCCAATCCTCAGGCACCTCACCATGAGTCATACATACATTAAATAACCTTAGCAACCAGTCAATAATACAGTCACCCCCTTTTTTAATAGATTCCACTGCAATACCATCCAAACCTGCTGCCTTGCCGGCTTTCATCTTCCGCAAAGCTTTCACTACCTCTTCTCTGTTTACCAAATCATTTTCCCTAACCCTCTCACTTTGCACACCACCTCGACCAAAACACCCTATATCTGCCACTCTATCATCAAACACATTCAACAAAACTTCAAAATACTCACTCCATCTCCTTCTCACATCACCACTACTTGTTATCACCTCCCCATTTGCGCCCTTCACTGAAGTTCCCATTTGCTCCCTTGTCTTACGCACTTTATTTACCTCCTTCCAGAACTTCTTTTTATTCTCCCTAAAATTTAATGATACTCTCTCACCCCAACTCTCATTTGCCCTTTTTTTCACCTCTTGCACCTTTCTCTTGACCTCCTGTCTCTTTCTTTTATACATCTCCCACTCAATTGCATTTTTTCCCTGCAAAAATCGTCCAAATGCCTCTCTCTTCTCTTTCACTAATACTCTTAATTCTTCATCCCACCACTCACTACCCTTTCTAATCAACCCACCTCCCACTCTTCTCATGCCACAAGCATCTTTTGCGCAATCCATCACTGATTCCCTAAATACATCCCATTCCTCCCCCACTCCCCTTACTTCCATTGTTCTCACCTTTTTCCATTCTGTACTCAGTCTCTCCTGGTACTTCCTCACACAGGTCTCCTTCTCAAGCTCACTTACTCTCACCACCCTCTTCACCCCAACATTCACTCTTCTTTTCTGAAAACCCATACAAATCTTCACCTTAGCCTCCACAAGATAATGATCAGACATCCCTCCAGTTGCACCTCTCAGCACATTAACATCCAAAAGTCTCTCTTTCGCACGCCTGTCAATTAACACGTAATCCAATAACGCTCTCTGGCCATCTCTCCTACTTACATAAGTATACTTATGTATATCTCGCTTTTTAAACAAGGTATTCCCAATCATCAGTCCTTTTTCAGCACATAAATCTACAAGTTCTTCACCATTTCCATTTACAACACTGAACACCCCATGTATACCAATTATTCCCTCAACTGCCACATTACTCACCTTTGCATTCAAATCACCCATCACTATAACCCGGTCTCGTGCATCAAAACCACTAACACACTCATTCAGCTGCTCCCAAAACACTTGCCTCTCTTGATCTTTCTTCTCATGCCCAGGTGCATAAGCACCAATAATCACCCACCTCTCTCCATCAACTTTCAGTTTTACCTATATTAATCGAGAATTTACTTTCTTACACTCTATCACATACTCCCACAACTCCTGTTTCAGGAGTATTGCTACTCCTTCCCTTGCTCTTGTCCTCTCACTAACCCCTGACTTTACTCCCCAGACATTCCCAAACCACTCTTCCCCTTTACCCTTGAGCTTCGTTTCACTCAGAGCCAAAACATCCAGGTTCCTTTCCTCAAACATACTACCTATCTCTCCTTTTTTCACATCTTGGTTACATCCACACACATTTAGGCACCCCACTCTGAGCCTTCGAGGAGGATGAGCACTCCCCGCGTGACTCCTTCTTCTGTTTCCCATTTTAGAAAGTTAATACAAGGAGGGGAGGATTTCTGGCCCCCCGCTCCCGTCCCCTCTAGTCGCTTTCTACGACACGCGAGGAATACGTGGGAAGTATTCTTTCACCCCTATCCCCAGGGATAATATACATATATATATATACATATACACATACACACACATACACATACATACGCACATATACACACACACACACATACATATATATACATATGAAAAATGTAAGAAACAATTTAGAAAACTGAAACTTCTAGCTTGAAATGAATGAAAAAAATGAATGTCACATAATGGTTCAACCTCTGGCTATGGAAAAAAGGAAATGTATAATTTATTTACACAAACGTCAATAGCAGTTCTCATCAATTTAACCACTGTATCAATAGGCTTCAATGTCTAAGCTACATTTTTCTCCAATTTCACTATTTTCCTTCACATTTTCAATTGTGTCTGAAGGTTCTACTTCAAGAGTGATTGTTTTTCCAGTAAGGGTCTTCACATCTTGGTTACATCCACACACATTCAGGCACCCCACTCTGAGCCTTCGAGGAGGATGCTTTACTTGTGGTGCTGACTTCCCGTTGCAGGAATTTGGAGTCAGTCCTCGGCTGTCACCTGGTGGCTCCTGATGAAACGTTCCATTGTTTACCCCTGGCTTCCTCCTCCTGTTGCTGTGGGATGACTCCAGCCTCCGCCAGACTCACTCACCTCCTGCGTGTTGAGTGCTCAGAGGCGTAAGGCTGGAAATCCTCCCCTCCAGTATCGTAACATCACGCATTATTTATACGAGTCAACAGGTTCACGATCTGATCACTTGTGAGGTGGAGGAGAACCTGTCAAGACGTGGTCCTCTTCTTCCGTAGAAGTCGTGCTCCAGCCCAGAAGCCGGTTAAAGGACTCACAACCTTAAAATAAGGGTTTGATGGACGGTGTGTCACGCGTAGGTCCTCCCCGTCAGCGGCTCCTGGCCCATAAATTTCATATTAGAGGACAGCTGCTGTTTGCAGATGACATGGCTCTGGTGGTAGACTCCAGAACAAAGCTCCAGAACCTTCCACACCAGATATTCTTAATACCTTCCACAAAGCATCTCTATCAACCCTATCATATGCCTTTTCTAGATCTATGAATGCCTCATATAAATTCATCTGGTTTTCTGAATACTTTTCACACATATCTTTATAAAGCAAACACCTGATTCACACATCCTCTACCTTTACTGAAACCACACATATATATATATATATATATATATATTATCCCTGGGGTTAGGGGAGAAAGAATACTTCCCACGTATTCCCTGCGTGTCGTAGAAGGTGACTAAAAGGGAAGGAAGCGGGGGGCTGGAAATCCTCCACCTCTCGTTTTTTTTATTTTTTTTTTCCAAAAGTTGGAATAGAGAAGGGGACCAGGTGAGGATATTCCCTCAAACGCCCAGTCCTCTGTTCTTAACGCTACCTCGGTATCGCGGGAAATGACGAATAGTATGAAAGAAAAGATATATAAATATATAAGTTTGTTGAGTGTTCCTGGTAAATTATATGGGAGGGTATTGATTGAGAGGGTGAAGGCATGTACAGAGCATCAGATTGGGGAAGAGCAGTGTGGTTTCAGAAGTGGTATAGGATGTGTGGATCAGGTGTTTGCTTTGAAGAATGTATGTGAGAAATACTTAGAAAAGCAAATGGATTTGTATGTAGCATTTATGGATCTGGAGAAGGCATATGATAGAGTTGATAGAGATGCTCTGTGGAAGGTATTAAGAATATATGGTGTGGGAGGAAAGTTGTTAGAAGCAGTGAAAAGTTTTTATCGAGGATGTAAGGCATGTGTACGTGTAGGAAGAGAGGAAAGTGATTGGTTCTCAGTGAATGTAGGTTTGCGACAGGGGTGTGTGATGTCTCCATGGTTGTTTAATTTGTTTATGGATGGGGTTGTTAGGGAGGTAAATGCAAGAGTTTTGGAAAGAGGGGCAAGTATGAAGTCTGTTGGGGATGAGAGAGCTTGGGAAGTGAGTCAGTTGTTGTTCGCTGATGATACAGCGCTGGTGGCTGATTCATGTGAGAAACTGCAGAAGCTGGTGACTGAGTTTGGTAAAGTGTGTGGAAGAAGAAAGTTGAGAGTGAATGTGAATAAGAGCAAGGTTATTAGGTACAGTAGGGTTGAGGGTCAAGTCAATTGGGAGGTGAGTTTGAATGGAGAAAAACTGGAGGAAGTGAAGTGTTTTAGATATCTGGGAGTGGATCTGGCAGCGGATGGAACCATGGAAGCGGAAGTGGATCATAGGGTGGGGGAGGGGGCGAAAATTCTGAGGGCCTTGAAGAATGTGTGGAAGTCGAGAACATTATCTCGGAAAGCAAAAATGGGTATGTTTGAAGGAATAGTGGTTCCAACAATGTTGTATGGTTGCGAGGCGTGGGCTATGGATAGAGTTGTGCGCAGGAGGATGGATGTGCTGGAAATGAGATGTTTGAGGACAATGTGTGGTGTGAGGTGGTTTGATCGAGTGAGTAACGTAAGGGTAAGAGAGATGTGTGGAAATAAAAAGAGCGTGGTTGAGAGAGCAGAAGAGGGTGTTTTGAAGTGGTTTGGGCACATGGAGAGGATGAGTGAGGAAAGATTGACCAAGAGGATATATGTGTCGGAGGTGGAGGGAGCAAGGAGAAGAGGGAGACCAAATTGGAGGTGGAAAGATGGAGTGAAAAAGATTTTGTGTGATCGGGGCCTGAACATGCAGGAGGGTGAAATTAGGGCAAGGAATAGAGTGAATTGGAGCGATGTGGTATACCGGGGTTGACGTGCTGTCAGTGGATTGAATCAAGGCATGTGAAGCGTCTGGGGTAAACCATGGAAAGCTGTGTAGGTATGTGTATTTGCGTGTGTGGACGTGTGTATATGCATGTGTGTGGGGGGGGTTGGGCCATTTCTTTCGTCTGTTTCCTTGCGCTACCTCGCAAACGCGGGAGACAGCGACAAAGTATAAAAAAAAAAAAAAAAAATATATATATATATATATATATATATATATATATATATATATATATATATACATATATACATATATATATATATATATATATATATATATATATATATATATATATATATATATATATATATTGTTACGGAACACGTGTGCTTGTGCTCACATGTTCGTGTATATAATGTGTGTGTGTGTCCTTGTGTATTGTGTTGTTATTTCTTATCAGGACGAGGATTAAGGCCTCCCTCTGAGACGTCCTCAGAGCTTCAGTTCACACCAAGCATTAGGCTTAATAATTTAATTTTAATTTTATTTTGAAACCAGATGGTCATTTGTCCTTGAGCACCCCAACCCTTCTCCGAGGCGGGGGGGATTAAGTTGTCATCAGCTGCGAAATATTTCGCCACCGTACTGGACATGTCATCGCTGTAGGCTTACAAGAGGGAGGGTGATCTACGCAGTTTTGAGCTACGCATTCTCCAACCAATAAGAATATTTCTGAGGCTCGTAGCCAATCAAAATGTAAGGTTGTATAGCTAGCAGGGAACGCTTGTCTTTGTTGTAATATATACCCATGACACCCGCTGAGTCTCTCTCTTTCTAGCCCAGCGAGGTAAGTGGTCCACCCCTGCTGTAGGTCCTGCTGTGTTGTAAGCCTGTAAGCCCTGCTGTGCTAAAAGCCCGTTATCAGAGTGTTGTGCTGTAAGCCCGTTGTAATTATCAGTGTAATGTTATCGAAGAACTGCCATAGAGGAAAGAAAACTCCTGGCTTGAAATCTTATCTGGATTGTTATGTTCAATGTTAAACTCATTTTCAATGTTAACATAATGTTTCATGCTTGATTTATGTGCCTATCTTTGTACACTTGAATTCTTTAATTATAAGTAGATTTAATGTAATGCTGGTCTTTAATTCAATCCCATAACTTTATTATTGTGTTATCCTGAGTTGTGCAACTTGACAAATCTATAACGTCCTTGCAAGACAAGGAACAGTAGTATTTGTAACATATTGTTACGAACTCAAATATAATATATATTCGGACAAGGTCGCCAATTTATATTGTTACGAACTCGGCACTTATTATAGCAAGGTCGCCAGCAACATATATATGTTACAAATACTCTACTGGTCCTCGTCTTTGCAAGGACGGTAGATTTGTAATATAGCACAACTCAGGATGACGCTATCTTAACGTTATAGGGTTAAACAAACACAAAGGTTAGAATTACTTATAATGAAAAGAATTCAAATGTACAAGGTGAACACATAAATCAGGCACGAATCATTTACGTTAACACTGAACATGAGTTTAACACTGAACATATGTTAACAATTCCAGATAAGATTTCAAACCAGGAGATCTCTTTCCGTTGACACTTTGCTCGATAGCATTACATTTAGTTAGATTCTGACGTGACACAGTAACAATCGTTGCACTTAGCTAACCTGACGCAACACAGTAACATCATTGTTATACTTAGTTAAGCTTGACTTGACACAGTAACATATCATTACACTTAGTTAAGCTTGGCATGACACAGTAAACATCTTACAACCTAGTCATACTTGACGGGACACAGTAACATCTTACAACCTAGTCAAACTTGACGGGACACAGTAACATCTTACAACCTAGGGCAGCGGTGGCTACGGGGTTCGAGACAGGGAAAGCCTACATTACCTTTTGTTGTTGGGCTCGAGACTGGTGAAGGAATCAAGGTCTCAGACGATTGTCTGAGCTTTTATCTGAATGACCAACAAGGCAGGAACAGCTGGCCACGCCTCGACCCGCCACCTAGTTCTACTATAGGTCAAAATGACACAATTGCCCTTGATAGGTCAAGAGACTGGTTGTCATGCCCTCTCCTCGACTTGATTGGCTGAAGGAGGCCTAAGGTCCGGCCTACACATGTGGCGTGCATCCAGCCTCCTCTGTTCCTTTGTCCACGCCGGCAGCGAACGCACGTGACGACACACCGTAGCTGTTCCCATGGTTGGACCTGACGCCGTTGAGCTGACGCCGTCGACCTGACGTTTGGGTGTTACAGGGCTGGTCAAGGTCTGGGTCAAGACATGATTACTAAGGCAATCAACACGGTCAGGGAGGGTGAGATCCGGGCCGATAGAAGCCGCTCCCTACACCCAGGACACGTCATACACAGAGATACACCAAGACACATACGAACCACGTGGACACAAACACACGTGTTCCGTAACAATATGTTACTGGCGATCTTGCCTGAATAAGTATTGAGTTCGTAACATATAAATTGGCGACCTTGCCAGGATATTTCTTGCCTTAACGGAATCTCTTTCATTTTCGTTAATCATGCCGTTGACCAGCAACACTAACGTTGACCAGTTCTGTCGATCTGAGCCCTCTCACGAGGACATCATATCTTTAACAAAGCATGAGTTGAAGCTTATTGCAAATAGGTTAAAATTGAATTATGACCGGAAAGCTCGTAAAGTACAGTTGGAGGCCTTAGTCATAAATCATTTTGCTAGTGAACAGATAGTAGATGCTGCGCCTGATGTTGAAATTAGTGTCGATAATACTGCTCCATCAGTGACGTTGGCCGAAGCCTCGATCCCTTCCCATATCCCTAGTGATGATAACGTTGATCCCGAGTACTGGAGAATTCAACTAGAGATAGCTAAGATCAATGCACAAGTGCAAGTACAGAAGGAGCAGACTGAACAAGCTAGGTTAGCTCTCGAACGTGAAAAACTCAGACTTAGCGCTTCACCCTCGGGACCAGTGTCATCTCGGTTGGGAGACTTACATCTCGTACCTAAGTTCGATGAAGATAATGTGGCTTCCTTATTCCTAAAATTTGAACAGACTGCCCGTGACTGCTCTTGGCCGAAGTCAGCCTGGGTGACAGTTTTGCGGCCCCTCCTTTTTGGCAAAGCTGAATCCACATACACCGCGTTGAACGATGACCAGTGTGGTGATTATGAGGTTAAGCAGGCAGTGATAAATTCTTATCATTTAAGTCCGGAAGCGCACCGATTCAGATTTCGAACTAAGCATAAGCGCCCTGATCAACCCTACCTAGATCACTTTTGTGAGAAGTACAAGTTAGCCATGCGGTGGGTACGTTCCGCAAGAGCTTATATAGATGCTGAATCGGTCCTGAAACTATTTGTGTTCGAGGAATGTAAGGACGGTCTACCCCGTGATGTACGGCAGTACGTAATAACTAAATCAGCGAAGGATTTTGAGGAGGCTGGGAAACTAGCAGATGAGTACATGTTAGATGTCAAACTTGACGCGGGCAGGCATTCAAAGGGCTACGACGGCAGAGGGAGGACCAATGATTATGTAATCCCACCTGAATCTGCTACCTTGCCGGTAACTCATGAAAGTAAGGGGAAATACTCCAACAGAGTTAAGAGTTGTTTTTATTGTGGCAAGGCTGGGCACCAGGTGAGGGATTGCTGGGCTCGAGAGAAGGAATTTCGAGATTCTACCAAGAGTAGACTGGTGAATCTCGTCTCAACTTTAGGGCCACTTAGTAAAGTAGGTGAGGCTGTCCCTGCTCGTAGGAAAAAGAGGGGTTGCGAGAGTGTAGTTAAGGATCCGTTCTGTGGGAACTACAATGCGTTCCTGTCTGAAGGCTATGTTAGTAGATGTGGTGTACGACGAAAAGTAACCGTATTACGGGTTTCTGGTTCTCTGCAGTCCCTGATGTTGGATGGCTTGGTGCCGCGAGGAGAGTTTGGAGACCGAGTCTTGCTAGATGGACTGTCGGGTTCCGAGGAAGCTCCACTAGTAGATGTGAGGGTAGAAACAGATCTCTTCACGGGCCATGCTCTCATAGGGGTTGTAGATAGGTTACCTGTCTCAGGTGTGGACTTTGTGTTAGGCAATGACCTAGCTGGTGGGAAGAGGAACCCAATGCCGGTGTTGCTTACGGGCCCGGTGGAGTCCACGGAGGCAGTGCAGCTTGAGGAAGAAGTACCAGAGTTAGTCTGCAACCACGATGATGCCAGGTCTATGACAGCTGGCACGGCAGGCCGTGTGCCTGACGACATAGCCGTTGAAACGGAGGAAGTGAACACCAGCTAGAGGAGGCTGTGTGATACCTTCTTCCCTGGTATAGACTCCGTTGAAACGCAGGAAGTTAAGACTCTCCCCCCGACTGAGACCAGCGAGAGGAGGCTGTGTGATACCCTCTCCCCTGGTATAGCCTCCGTTGAGAGAGTGGACTTAAAGACTCTTCATGAGAGTGAGGCCAGTGAGAGGAAGCTGTGTGATACCCTCTCCCCTGGTGTAGCCTCCGTTGAGACAGTGGACCTAAAGACTCTTCATGAGAGTGAGACCAGCGAGAGGAAGCTGAGTTCGTAACAATATATATATATATATATATATATATATATTTTCTTTCATACTATTCGCCATTTCCCGCATTAGCGAGGTAGCGTTGAGAACAGAGGACTGGGCCATTGAGGGAATATCCTCACCTGGGCCCCTTCTCTGTTCCCTCTTTTTGAAAAAAAAAAAAAGTGAGAGGGGAGGATTTCCAGCCCCCCGCTCCCTCCCCCTTTAGTCGCCTTCTACGACACGCAGGGAACACGTGGGAAGTATTCTTTCTCCCCTATCCCCAGGGCATGTTTGTGATATCCAAGTATCTCTAGTCATCATCCAGATCCTGAAAATTACCAGAAAATATTCTTAGAAAACAGTGTGGTAGATACTTAGTGATGGCATTAGAGCCTCTGTGTCATGTATAAGGATGCTGTTCACCAAAAGAGAGGAGTGTCTAAGATTTTCATTATCAAAGGGAAATTTTTTCTTTTAATTTCCATACATGCCACCACCAAGAATTAATGGCAATGACTCACAAAATCCTCCACTTAATTTCCCTTCTCAGATGAAGGCAGGAGACCATGGATGGCTACACTAAGATAAATGTCCAGTGGTAAAAAAAAAAAAAAAAAAAAAAAAAAATTTGCTTTCATCACCTGGTACAATGGATGCTATCTGTTTTCCCACAGTGGAAAAGATTGTATAAAATTTTTCCTGATGAGGTCCTTACACTGTTGCAGTATGATTTTGCTGCTTGGGAAGAGCACAGATGGGCAGAATGGCACATACATTTCAAGATACTTCTACTTTGAGGCTATTTGTAAAAGAATTACATGCATCATCTCCAGCAAAGGCTACTAAATTGTTTCAGTGAATGTCGTTCTCCTTTAAACAGATCATAATTTTCCACATACATTATTTCTGTTGAGTGCCCCATCTCTACATCATGGTGACACATATTCATTAGACGTAAAAGGTAAGTTTCACACCTTAGCGAGAACTGCACAACTTTTAGATCCATTCATATCAGCAATTTCAACTATTATCAATAAAAAATTTTCTCTTAACTTCTCGAATCTCTGCATCCTTCTCTTCCATGGTATTGCTCAACCTGTGGTACCATGACGGTTGGCAGTTGTTCCTGGATTTTTCTGCAAATAATGGAGATTCCTTGTAATGTCATCAAAGAGGAAACTGTACAGTGCATGGTTCGTGGACAGTGACTTCAATGGATGGCTGAAAAAGGTAGATGAGGACTTCCAGAAGTCTTACTGTAGGATTTGCAATGTTGTGCTTGCAGTATAAGTAACATCTTTAAAGCTATACATGTCCTTGAAGCAACAGGCTGTAACATGCTATATCCAGATCATATTCAGGTGGTCATGCAAGCACCTCAGATCCCCACAGTCTAAGCCATGATACTGAGCTTCTCCAAGATCAAGTGACCAAGGTAGCGATAAAACTCACTGCATTTGTAGAGGAACATAATTCATCTTTTAGTTTTATTGATGACAGTCTTTGTTATTAAAGAGATATTTCCAGATTCTAAGCTCAAGAAATACTGCTTAAGACTTTGAAAACAGCAACAAAAAAATCAAGAAGCTGGGAGACTTTCATAAGACATCACTTGTTGAGAAGTTAAGAGAAATATATATATATATATATATATATATATATATATATATATATATATATATATATATATATATATATATATATATATATATATATATATATATATATATATATATATATATATATATATATATATCTTTTCTTTCAAACTATTCGCCATTTCCCGCATTAGCGAGGTAGCGTTAAGAACAGAGGACTGGGCCTTGAGGGAATACCCTCACCTGGCCCAATTCTCTGTTCCTTCTTTTGGAAAATTAAAAAAAAAAACGAGAGGGGAGGATTTCCAGCCCCCCGCTCCCTCCCCTTTTAGTCGCCTTCTACGACACGCAGGGAATACGTGGGAAGTATTCTTTCTCCCCTATCCCCAGGGATTGAATCAAGGCATGTGAAGCGTCTGGGGTAAACCATGGAAAGCTGTGTAGGTATGTATATTTGCGTGTGTGGACGTATGTATATACATGTGTATGGGGGGGGTTGGGCCATTTCTTTCGTCTGTTTCCTTGCGCTACCTCGCAAACGCGGGAGACAGCGACAAAGTATAAAAAAAAAAGAAAAAAAAAAAAAATATATATATATATATATATATATATATATATATATATATATATATATATATATATATATATATATATATATATATATATATGTGTGTGTGTGTGTATATATATTTCATTCATTTATTATTTTGCTTTGTCGCTGTCTCCCGCATTAGCGAGGTAGCGCAAGGAAACAAGAAAGAATGGCCCAACCCACCCACATACACATGTATATACATACACGTACACACACGCAAATATACATACCTATACATCTCAAGGGACACATATATATACATACACAGACATATACACCTATATACACGTGTACATAATTCATACTGTCTGCCTTTATTTATTCCCATCGCCACCTCGCCACACATGGAATTACAACCCCCTCCCCCCTCATGTGTGCGAGGTAGCGCTAGGAAAAGACAACAAAGGCCCCATTCTTTCACACTCAGTCTCTAGCTGTCATGTAATAATGCACCGAAACCACAGCTCCCTTTCCACATCCAGGGCCCACACAACTTTCCATGGTTTACCTTAGACGCTTCACATACCCTGGTTCAATCCATTGACAGCACGTCGACCCCGGTATACCACATCGTTCCAATTCACTCTATTCCTTGCCCGCCTTTCACCCTCCTGCATGTTCAGGCCCCGATCACTCAAAATCTTATTCACTCCATCTTTCCACCTCCAGTTTGGTCTCCCACTTCTCCTCGTTCCCTCCACCTCTGACACATATATCCTCTTGGTCAATCTTTCCTCACTCATTCTCTCCATGTTCCCAAACCATTTCAAAACACCCTCTTCTGCTCTCTCAACCACTCATTTTATTTCCACACATCTCTCTTACCCTTACATTACTTACTCGATCAAACCACCTCACAGCACATATTGTCGTCAAACATCTCATTTCCAGCACATCCACCCTCTTGCGCAAAACTCTATCCATAGCTCATGCCTCGCAACCATACAACATTGTTGGAACCACTATTCCTTCAAACATACCCATTTTTGCTTTCCGAGATAATGTTCTCGACTTCCAAACATTCTTCAAGGCTCCCAGAATTTTCGCCCCTCCCAACCCTATGATTCACTTCCGCTTCCATGGTTCCATCCGCTGCCAGATTCACTCCTAGATATCTAAAACACTTTACTTCCTCCAGTTTTTCTCCATTCAAACTTACCTCCCAATTGACTTGACTCTCAACCCTACTGTACCTAATAACCTTGCTCTTATTCACATTTACTCTTAACTTTCTTCTTTCACACATTTTACCAAACTCAGTCACCAGCTTCTGCAGTTTCTCACATGAATCAGCCACCAGCGCTGTATCATCAGCGAACAACAACTGACTCACTCCCAAGCTCTATCATCCACAACAGACTGCATACTTGCCTCTCTTTCCAAAACTCTTGCATTCACCTCCCTAACAACCCCATTTGCTCACCTTGGGAAGGAGGCTTGTGTGAGGAAGTACCAGGAGAGACTGACTGCAGAATGGAAAAAGGTGAGAGCAAAGGACGTAAGGGGAGTGGAGGAGGAATGAGATGTATATAGGGAAGCGGCGATGGCTTGCACAAAAGATGCTTCTGGCATGAGAAGCGTGGGAAGTGGGCAGATTAGAAAGGGTAGTGAGTGGTGGGATGAAGAAGTAAAATCATTAGGGGAAGAGAAGAGAGAGGCATTTGGATGAGTTTTGCAGAGAAACAGTGCAAATAACTGGGAGATGTATAAAAGAAAGAGACAGGAGGTCAAGAGAAAGGTGCAAGACGTGAAAAGGAGGGCAAATGCGAGTTGGGGTAAGAGAGTATCATTAGATTTTAGGGAGAATAAAAAGATGTTTGGAAGGAGGTAAATAAAGTGCATAAGACAAGAGAACAAATGGAAACATCGGTGAAGAGGGCTAACGCGGAGGTAATAACAAGTAGTGGTGATGTGAGAAGGAGATGGAGTGAGTATTTTGAAGGATTGTTGAATGTGTTAGATGATGGAGTGGCATATATAAAGTGCCTTGGTCGAGGTAGTGTGCAAAGTGAGAGGGTTAGGGAGAGTGATTTGGTAAACAGAGAAGAGGTAGTAAAAGCTTTGTGGAAGATGAAAGCCGGCAAAGCAGCGGGTTTGGATGGTATTGCAGTGGACTTTATTAAAAATGGGGGTGACTGTGTTGATGACTGGTTGGTAAGGATACTTGATTTATGTATGACTCATGGTGAGGTGTCTGAGGACTGGCGGAATGCATGCATAGTGCCAATGTACGAAGGCAAAGGGGATAAAGGTGAGTGCTCAAATTACAGAGGTAAAAGTTTGTTGAGTGTTCCTGGGAAATTATATGGGAGGGTATTGATTGAGAGAGTGAAAGCATGCACAAAACATCAGATTGGGGAAGAGCAGTGTGGTTTTAGAAGTGGAAGAGGATGTGTGGATCAGGTGGTTGCTTTGAAGAATGTATGTGAGAAATACTTAGAAAAACAAATGGATTTGTATGTAGCATTTATGGATCTGGAGAAGGCATATGATAAAGTTGATAGGGATGCTCGGTCGAAGGTATTAAGAATATATGGTGTGAGAGGCGAGTTGCTAGAAGCAGTGAAAAGTTTTTATCGAGGATGTAAGGCATGTGTACGAGTAGGAAGAGAGGAAAGTGATTGGTTCTCAGTGAATGTCGGTTTACGGCAGGGGTGTGTGATGTCTCCATGGTTGTTTAATTTGTTTATGGATGGGTTGTTAGGGAGGTAAATGCAACAGTTTTGGAGAGAGGAGCAAGTATGAAGTTTGTTTCAAAACACCCTCTTCTGCTCCCTCAACCACACTCTTTTTATTACCACACATCCCTCTTACCCTTTCATTACTTACTCGATCAAACCACCTCACACCACATATTGTCCTCAAACATCTCATTTCCAACACATCCACCCTCCTCCGCACAACCCTATCTATATCCCATGCCTCGCAACCATATAACATTTTAGGAACCACTATTCCTTCAAATGTACCCATTTTTGCTCTCCGAGATAACGTTCTCGCCTTCTACACGGTATTCAACGCTCCCAGAACCTTCGTCCCCTCCCCCGACCCTGTGACTCACTTCCGCTTCCATGGTTTCATCCGCTGCCAAATCCACTCCCAGATATCTAGAACACTTCACTTCCTCCAGCTTTCTCCACTGAAAGTAACCTACCAATTAACTTGTTCCTAAGACCTACTGAACCTAATAACCTTGCTCTTATTCACATTTACTCTCAGCTGTCTTCTTCCACACACCTTACCAAACTCAGTCACCAGCTTCTGCAGTTTCTCACCCGAATCAACCACCAGTGATGTATCATCAGCGAGCAACAACTGACTAACTTCCCAAGTCCTCTCATCCACAACAAACTGCATACTTGCCCCTCTCTCCAAATCTCTTGCATTTACCTCCCTAACAACCCCATCCATAAACAAATTAAACAACCATGTAGGCATCACGCACCCCTGCCGCAAACCGATATTCACTGGGAACCAATCACTTTCCTCTCTTCCTACTCGTACACATGCCTTACATCCTTGATAAAACTTTTCACTGCTTCTAACAACTTACCTCCCACACTATATACTCTTAATACCTTCCACAAAGCATCTCTATCAACTCTGTCATATCCCTTCTCCATATCCATAGAAGTTATATACATATCCATTTATTTTTCTGTCTCATACTTCACAGCATGCACCTGACGCACACATCCTTATCATCATTATTATTATTATTATTGTTATTATTATTATTATTATTATTGTAATTATTATTATTATTATAATTATCATTATCATCATCATTATTATTGTTATTTTTATCATTATCATTATTATCATTATTATTATTATTATTATTATTGTTATTATTATTATTATTATTATTATTATTATCATTTGTCATTATGATTTTTATTATTTTCATTATCATTATGATTATCATTATCATTATTACTATCATCATTATTATCATTATTATTATTATTATTAATATTATTACTATTATTATTAATATTATTATTATTATTATTATTATTATTATTATTATTATTATCATTATTATTATCATCATCATTATTACTATTATATATTTAGGGAAAAGATGTCAAGTAGGCTAACGCTTAAGATAGTTTAGTACATTTCTTTACTAACCTGACTGTAGGATAATAGTTCTCTGCTGAGTGGTTGTTGTCTACAACCTGCTACCTACCCACATCCTTCCGGGATCTAAGCCTTTCCATCAAAAAAAGAAATAAGCTTAAGTTACACACCAAGCAGACATTTCTTCACGCCGCGCGGGGAGGGAGGAAAGTCCTCGTTGTTCAAACTTTGAGAAGTTGGACACGAAACTTACTCGAGCTTAACTTACACAAGACCTCACACTCGCGTGCACAAGTTTGTCTTAGATTAACTTGTTGAAGGAAACGGAGTTCACGCTGTACAGATGCTCTATCCAGGGCCTCCAATGGAGTCGAGGTATCATGCTCTCTTAAGGGCCTTTATGTTACTTTGGTATGTGTTCCTTAATGAGTCTTTGAAGGTATGTATATATGTATGTCTGTCTGTATGTATGTATTTATGTATGTATGTACGTATGTATGCATGTATGTGTGATGTATGAATGTATATATGCATGATGTATGTGTGTATGTATGTATGTATGTATGTATGTATGTATGTATGTATGTATGTTCCTATGAGTCCATGGGGGAGGTGACACACAATAAGTTCCCAAGTGCGCTTTCGTGTAATAATCACATTATCAGGAGAGATACAAGAAAGAAATATAGGTCAGCTGATATACAACGAAGAGACGTAGCTAGGACGCCATTTGGTAAGCATGTGATTGTCCAAGACAGACAACGAGCATATCATAAACTTATTATGTGGACAAGAAGGGGAATTGTTTACAAATTTCATCAACAATAAAGCTATCCAATTTGTATAGACCTTTACTTATATTTAGGTTATAATTCTTTGTATATTTGATAATAGAGGATTCAATGATATTTCTCGTGGTACTGGACATAGAGTTAATAGCTGAGATGGCAATACTTCAGTCAATACAATGATCCTAGTTTTTAACGTGACTAAACAAGGCATTTGATTCTTGTCCTGTTTTATACTATATTAATATTGCTTAAGTCTAACAGAAAGATCCCTACCAGTCTGCCTAACTTAAAACTGATCACAATTTCACCATGGCACTTTTCAGATGCACCCAGGAGAATTTTTTGGTGAGTTCCTGATTAAGATATTCTTTATAGTATTATTGTTGCTGAAGGCAACATTTTCATTAAAGGATTTAAGCAACATGGGAAGTAAAGTAAAATCTTTATTAGAAGGGAGAACTAAAAGATTCTTGGTGTCAATGGAAGGTTTGGATTCATCTCTATGAAATGGTTTCTTTACTAACTTTAGGGATTTATCAATGAAAGATCTAGGGTACTTTAACTTAAATCCAATAGAATATATCTTCTCAAGCTCATCATCAATTAACTCTGGACTGCAAATGCGTAATACCTCAAGGAACATAGATTGAAATGATGGTGATTTAACTCTGTCATGTTGAGATGAGTAATAATGGATATATGAGCATACATTGGTGGGTTTTCTGTATTTGCAAAACTTAGACTTATTTCCTTGCCTATGGATCATGCAATCTAAAAATGGTAACATACCATTATTTTCATTTTCTACAGTAAATTTGCTGGAGGGTACTAAATTGTTAAGTAAAGGGAGAAATGTCTGTAAATTTTCTTTTGTTGGCCAAACACAAAGAACATCATCTACATACCTAAACCAAATTGCATGTGAAGGTAAGATATCCTTTAGAAATTTTGTTTCAAAGAATTCCATATAAAGATTACTTAGTACAGGTGAAAGAGGGTTACCCATTGCCATACCAAATTTTTGAGCATAATATTCTCCATTGAATTGAAGTGCACATGTCTTTTATACACACAATTTAATCAGTTCAATAAAATCAGCCTTTGAAACAGGTTATTTAACATCATCTAATATGGTTCTATTTTCAACTACTCCAATAGGTAAACCATACGATATCGTTGAAGAATAGTAACTGCTTGTCGACATCATGTAGATTTTCAAAATGCTAAAAACATTTTACAATGTAATTGACTAATTGAAATGTAAAGTGATACTGTTACCAGAATAAGGTGAACGATGCTTGGAGTGAAATAATGTAATATTGACGTGCGAAAACCTTTCCTTTTAAGGAAGGTTATCAAACATTGTGACATGTTACCGTCAGAAGTTTCTCACACAAAACCATCGGTAGCTTCAAAATCCAGGACAAATATTTCATCAGTTCACATTCTAATTGAATGAAAATTCAGTGAGAAACATATATGCACAGTCTTTACTTAATTTCCGTTTTCAATTCATTTTTAGAGAAAAGACAAGCTTAGACTAGCATAGAGATGAGTCGGTAATGTTCATTTTCATTTACTGTAAAATTTCATGAAGGTTTTGCTTTAAAAATGCATGATATATTTTTTCCAGTTTCATCCGTGGAGGGAGGAGGAGGAGACATCTCGCTATTTGATCGTTCTAAGCCTTAGTTCTTCACAATATAAAGTGTTGTTAGTAACAGAATGATTGTTAGCAAACAATTTCCTCATAGACCAGTACACACCTTTACCTCTCCACTCCTCCTGTGTGGTCCTAAGTAGGCTGTCATGTGTTGCCTCGTCAGTGACGCTCCGATGTATCTCCAAGCACTCACTACCATACACTAGCTCCTGGGTGCTACACTACATAATTCCCTCCTAGGTATCACTACCATAAACTCCCTCCTAGGTCACACTACCATACACTCTCCTGGGACTCACTACCATACACTCCCTCCTGGGACTCACTACCATACACTCCCCCCCTGGGTCGTGTGTGGTAAGCTAACATCTGAAATAGACACACCATTAATGTAAGCAACCAGGGCTGCATGAGACCATCTGTTTGTGTGGACGTTTATATCTGCATTGGTTATGAAGTATGATAATACCCTATCCTTATCTTGTGCAAAGAAAGGAATGTATATGAAACAAGATATTATATGGTATATTGGCACAGTTGTTTCTGCGTAATACTGTTTCGTGAATAGTTCTTAAATGTCTGCGATTAACCAATCCGAGAACACGTTACCTTACACAACCATGGGTACCAGATGTCCGGAGGAAACGCTGGACGAAACATGCCTTACACAGCATTGGCAACACTGTCTTACACAGCACTGGACATACTAGATTTTACACATCACTTGAAACCTTTTGTCTTACAAAGTACAAGAAACACATTGTCCTACACATCATAGACCATATCATGCCTTATTAAACTGGACGCAGTGTCAAATGTAACACTGAAAACTGTTTTACACGTTACTGGACACACAGCTATGTTGGTGGATTATGACTTTAAGCTATAATTATCTCTTATCACGTTGTCAAGATACAGGCAAAAAATTTATGGCGAGTTCTCCACTGAAAGACCTGAGGGTAGAGGAGAGATCTCAAGCAAGTCTGGAACTGACGAGGACTTTGAGTTCACCTGAGGATCTTCGAAACAATACAAGATCAATGCAGCATTCCAGTCATCTGTCGTTACTCGTACACTCGCTGGTTTGTCACGCACTTCTGAAAGCTGGACATTGTTCTGTAATTTCCAGTGGCATTTGGCACTATCGTAGAGTCTGGTTAAGGCTGCTGAGCTCTTCCATAGACTACTCAGCTACCCACTGTGAGGTACTGGATGGTACACACAGGTATATTGCAGTACGAAGTGACAAAGGGACACAGTGATGTGCAGGAGTGTGTTAAAATGGAAGACACAGTAAAGTACAGCAGCACTGGATAACAGGGAGGCACGTAGTGGAACGCGGGGTGGCAGGGAGGCACACAGTCAACGGGAAGGAGGTGAGTTGGTTAAGTTGTGAAGACATTTCTATATACAACCTGATTCGTTTACGAAAGACGACCCATACCTGATCGAACTCCGTACTGCGTATTTTGGCAGGTTCCTCAGTCAGCCTTCTCGTGCGTTTTGATTAATCACCTCAAAAAAATTAGAAAATGCGGATCGTGTGGAGCATAATCGCCCTCCCCCGTGAGCTATTCAGGCAACAGACCTCAATCATACATCACAGTATTGTATGTTTATGTATTCAGTATATTGTAAGTAGACAAGGAGCAGTAACTTATAGTCAAGCCTCATCATGGTTAGACGCAACATGTGGTGCGCTACATGGATCAGTTTTGGGACGGTGATGGTAGGCTGCGGTGTAAGATATCAAAATCTGCAAACGATGCTAAATTGAGAAATAAATCTACACTAGCTACAGAACGTCTACAGCTTCAAAGTGACATAGACAAACTGTTGAACTGGTTTCAAAGATGACAAATATATTCTAAGTGCAAAATTTTACATACCGGCAATAGAACGAAAAGGCAAGCTACAGCATGAATTCCGATGAGCTTCAAAAGGTGAATAAGTAAGAATGATCAAATGTAATAATCTCTGATGACCTGAAGCCAGGTAAGTGGTGCACAGAAACTGACAAGAAAAGAAGAAAAAAATCTTTGATTTATGGTTTTGGCTTCTGATTCTGAATATAAGAAATTAATCGTTACTCTGTTCACAGGTGTCTCTCTACCGTGAAGACAGATGATTCCTGAGATGAGACACGTATCCTGTGAGAGCCCAATAGACATCTTAAGATTTTTAAGTTCGAGAAGATTAAGAGGTGATTTAATACAGGTAGTCAGAATCGTCAAAGGCTTTAACAATTTCGATCCAATTAGATGAGTATAGCTTGATTCATCTGGCGTCATTCACAATAATGGATACAAACTCTAGGACAAGTAATTTACATTGAATGTGGCTCAATATCTTATTTCCCCCAAAAGGATTGTCAAGATCTGGAATTATCTACCAGTTAGAGTAGTTGAAAGTATCACTAAAGTAGCTTTTAAGAGTAGACCTGAGACATGATTTGCCTCAGACCCACATCTGACATTATTTGCTTTTCTTTAGCAAAATGTAAAGTTTATCGGTGTCTTTTCATGAAGCTGACTATCTTCTGTCTTCCATTAAAACAAACAACCTGAAAAGAGCCAGGTGGTCTGTTGCTGTTTGAAATCCTTTGTATTTTGACGTCCAGCAGTTCAGGGTGACGGAGCAGGATACAGGGAGGAGCAACAAGGAAGGTTGGGAGTGAGGCGGAGGTTGGGGAGCAACACCAGACCGGCAGACTTTCATCCCCAGGGAAGATGAAACGTAACCTATACATAATAACTAGCAACATATCAAGACACCAACATCACCCGGAATCAACTGAAAGCATGTGAAATATAGGTAGGAGTGTCACTGAAGCGTGTGAAGCGGTTAAGTCTTATGAATGTTTGGAAATATGTCTTAGTGGTATGTAGAGGACGGCATTGCTTCCCACAATCTTTTCAACGACTTAAGGTGAGATATTTGAATATGACTATCATTGGGTCTTAAAAATCAGTTATATCTAGTTAAGTTCCTGTTCCTAAATATGTCATCAGCATAAGTTCTGGGAACAAAATATGACCTATAACTCACACAATAATCTGCATATTATAGAAGCTTAAAGTGAGATATGTTTTAAAAAAAAGGAACCCGAAAAATTAGGTTGATAACATCGTCCGGTGTGTAGCTCGTGTTGCTTGAGAAAAGGTGTATTGATGACCACTTCCCAGGGATGAATGAACTTATTTCATGATTTGATATGTTTTCACGTTGAATAATTTTCTTTAAAGATGTTAAAGTTTTTGTTTTTCGTAATTTTGATTGTAGCCTTTGACTGTTCTCAAGATTTTGCGGTCTGTGGACAAGATTTGAAAAGTTTTTGATTATTGCTTTTCATTTTAATTCACATAGCCCTGAGACAAATTTCTTCATGATCATTTCAAATTTTAGGATATCATTTCTAAACTCTATTTCCTGTGAATATCACGGCAAACGAATTCGTTAAAGGATAAGTTTTTGCATCGACAAATTATGCTGCGTCCTCCCTTGATTTCATAACATCATAATTGTAGCTTTACCATTTACGATTATATATGAGAGTTGAATGTTCTTAGTCGAAAACTTATATAATATCACTCAGGTATGAACTATGAAGCAGCACATTTCTTACCAGACCGTCAACACTAGCCTGCCCGCCAGAGCCAGCTACTCCACGAGAAACACGACGATAACGATGCTCGGTGAAGATCCTCATACACTTGTGAGGCTATGAATGTTTGCTGCAGCCGCTGGGACGGCTGATGGGTAATTGGAAAGAATATCACTTCAGACTGAAGGTGTGCCGAATATTTTCTCTTGGTAGGACTGGAAATGTTTCTAGGATCTTATGTCGCAGGTAATGGCTCGAAGAACCATCATTTGCGTTGGTCGAAATCACCGTGCGGGGTTGAGGCGTCCCACGCACGTCCTCCAACGAGGAATCAACTCCCGTGTGAACACTCAACAGTAACGTCACGTGCTGCAGCAAGGGACGACGCTGAAGAAAGAGCAGGATATAGCACCTGAGAGAAATCAAGAGCAAAGCTGCGGCGTCGTCTTGATGCAGACTTTGTTGGTGGGTGTTTGGGTAGGTGGGTGGGAAGGTGGTGGTGATAGTGACTTGGGAGGAAGTTGTTAGTGGAGGGCTGAGCAGAGGGTCTAGCCTGTACCTTCCTACCAGGATCGATATACAACAAAGGCTTAGATCATCACCACACAGTCTGAAAGCCTTGGGTAATATAGTTGTTCGTGGAGGAACGGTTAGCAGTGCTGACAGTGATGCACTCACGGTACGAATCCTGATTGCGGCTGTTGGTCCACAGTCATCCCAGTTGTTCATCCTTCTCCAGTTGTTGGTCGACATATAGGTTAAATTGGCAGAAAATAACACAGAAACTTCAAGCTTTCGACTGCATTGCAAGCCATTTTCAAGGATACAGATTCAATATGAACAAGAGCATATATACCAGACCAGCCCACATCACAGCTGAGGAAACAGGGAACAGATGATCTGAGAAACATGGAAAGGTTGACCAGAACGGTACAGTGACCCGTCCCTCTACCTGCTTTCTTGATTCTGCTGAATATCAACAGAGATGACATGAAGATATCATGTGGTTTATACATTCCTTCCTTCATGTTTATAGTGCCGTTAACTCTGAGAAGAGAGGACTCAACATTAAGTGTATTATAAGTGACAGCCAAAGGCAAACAATTTTTGACTCCCCATTTCACTAGATGTGAAAAAATCTTCTATATGTTTCAATATTGTGCTTGGTTTCAAGGCGGTCCTTACAGATATTTATGCTGGTGAATCCTCTCCTTTAAGGATCTACCCGTTTAGCCAACATGCATCTTATTACAGAGTTTACATGGAACAGAACAGATACCTTATATTTCTCTAGATGATGGTCTGTTCTTCATTAAGGAATTCCGTGAGGCGTTTTCAAATTTAGAAACAAGAGTAATGCTGAATTGTTACAAAATACTAATAAGAGGATAAAATTCCTGATGGCAGGGTTGAACCAATTTTTTTTTTCAATTTGTCTTCTTTTTCATTAAAACAGTACGTTGTAATGACAAAAGTCCATATCAAGGCCGGTCTTTATTCGAAACATAGAGAGAATTATGAGACGGAAAAAGAAAAGACAAGGGAAACTACTTACAAATTTTCAAGATAGTGAAAAACCTTTTTTTCAAAATGTGCTAGGTCACAGTTTCCGGGAAAAACACGAGAAAGTAGAGTTCCAAAGCTTCGACGTGTAGGGAAAGAAGCAGGTCTTAAAACGGCCGACACTTGAGTTGCTGATGGCCACACAATAATCATGTGACGCTGCAGCTTACGGAGTATTGGTGGGGGCACATAAGCAGCCAGCTCTCGGGAGCAAAAACCAAAGTGATATCTATAGAAGAGGGAGATTGACCAACATTATGCCGCAAGGCAAGCGGGTCAAGTTTTGAAGTTAGCTTGAGACAGTTTAAAAGGCTGATCGTTTTAGACTTAACTCTGTCAAGTAAGGCTGCAGAGCAAGAACCATCGCGAATGAGAGAGAAGTGCATCATACAAGGACGAATTAATCCCTTGCATAAACGGAGCAACTGTTCAGAAGAGAAGTTTCGACATGTAAACAGGACACCCAGTTTCATAGAGGCAGACTTTGCTATTCCTGTAAAGTAGGGTTTGCAAGAAAGAGTGGATGCTACAGTAATACCAAGTATGTCGATTGAGTCAAAATGTGTAATAACAGATCCGTCAAAGGAGACACGAGAGTTGTGAGGAGTTTTTGATTGAAAGATGGGAAAGAAATAGGTCTGAGAGGCACTAAACTTAACAAAATTTTGTGCGCATACTGAGATATCCTGTCCAAGTCCGAGTTTATTGAGGAGGTTGTGTCAAGACGAGATGCAGATCGAGTGAGAGGAGTTTAGATACTGGAAGTAGCATAGAAATTTGTAGAAATTGAAGAGCAATAGGCGAAACAGTGGAAAAGTGTGGAAGTAGGGAGACAGACTTTGAGCCACATAACATCAAAGTGTGTAGATTCAAGGTCCTTGAAGCGTGCAACAGATATGTTGATGGAATATGCACACACACACACACACACACACACACACACACACACACACACACACACACACACACACACCACCTTTGAACCGGAATCTTGAGTGGATGTTAAAGTTAGATATGAAAAAGAGACTAGTGAGAACATTATTAGACAACTGCTTCTCAGAGAGAAGTAAGAAAATAGGAGAGGTACTAGACAGATGATGTTCAACTGAAGAGAGGTTACTAGAGTGTCCACAAATGTTGGTATAGCGAATAGAAAAAGAGGAGGGTTAACAGAAAGTGAAAGATCGAGGGAGAGGCCGGTACTACTACAGCCAGAGTCCTCCCTCATTTTGGCAGTAAAGTCAGGCAGAAAACCGGAGATTCTTCGTACCCCATGATGCTGGGGACTAAGGGCCGTAGATTTGACGGACTCTGTCATGGTGATACATTTAAGTGTTATAGTGGGCAGGAAGTGGCATAAAGTACTTTAGTGAAAAAAACAATAGCTAATGATAATAAAATAGGTTAGTGGGTGCATGGTGCTTGTAAGACGGTGGAGCTAGCCCGGTAGTCCCGTTTTGATCAGACAGAAAGTAAGACCAGCAACCCTGACATGAAGCGCGTAAGATAGTTCCGGTTACCACTATACCGCTCCTCAGCCAGGACGGTAGCACCAACCTGGCAGGCTGTTGTCAACAACCTACTACCTGATAGGTTGTTCCAAGGGTAGTGGACGGGATGATCCTTGAGTTAGCTGGAGTACTGGGAGGGGCCAATACACTGCCACCGGAGGAGCCCTCCATCTCGCTAGCAGCAGAGTAACACAGGGTAAACAAATGCATATATATGTATGTGTGTCTGCGGGTAATCGCAGTATATAAGTCTCTCTCTCTCTCTCTCTCTCTCTCTCTCTCTCTCTCTCTCTCTCTCTCTCTCTCTCTCTCTCTCTCTCTCTCTCTCTCAGTATTATATCAGCAAGAGTTCTCGTGAGTTTTCTGCAGATGTTCGTGTCGCCAAGACTTGGACCGGAAGCATGCGTCAAACTGCCGTTAAACACAATTTCCTGTGGTCACTTAATGATGTACCCTGGTGATCCATCTGTCTTCCTTCATACACCTGAGCCGTGGATTTCTCTTCCCTCTTTCATCATTTTTTCCTTCCTATGATTTCTGTACTTTTAAGTCAGGTTCTACAAACAACTACGGAGCCCTGATTAATGAACACATTCAGTTTCTTATTTTTTCTTTTCTTCGCTAATGATAACCACGTCGATCGCTGTGAAGAAAAGTGCAAGTTGCCTTAGAGAGCTGCACAGACACGAGCGATTGTATGATGGGCCGAACCACTGGTCACATCCTACATGCAGATGACAAGTGGAGAATGGAGGGAACAGTTGACTAAAGTAAGTCTACATATGATGGATGAGAGGAGGCGAGTATGAGAGGGGAGGATACGGGTGTGTTAGGGGAGAACATATGTGTGAGACACGGGAAACATATGTAAAGAATTATTGAAATGAATTGAGGAAGTATGGGGGAACCCAGAGCAGGATTGCTTGTGGAAGGTGTTGCATGTGAGTCTGGGGATGACATGCATGACTGGTGAGAGAATGTGAATGATGTAGGAATAAAAACAAGATACTGTAATCTGGAATTCATAAGAAAGACACAAGAATACACTTAAAGAGAGAAAATGCTTGAGTGATTAGAAAATATAAGTGTGGGGAGATTGATATTCATTGAAGATGAAAAGAAAAGAGGGGAAAATCTGAGTTGGTTGGGTTTAATATGGAAGAGTGAATAGAGTATATACGCTGAGATATATGGATGAGTGAAGGCCTCATATTTATGTTGGAAGAAGATGACTGAATGTAGGGGAGTCTGAGTAAGAAAAGCAGAAGTATAAGTGAAGGAAGAGGTGAGGGAATGAGGGAAAAATTTGCGTAAGTGAAGCAGGAGGGAAGTAGGGTCGTCACAGTCAGATTAAAATACCGTTGAACGTTCGAGCCGTCTGCTGCCGCAAGCCTTACCTGAACGAGGACTAGAGTGCTTGTATTGCTTTCCCATTTGTATGCTAGTATTCTATACTAGCTTAGAATTCACTCTGTTCCCTACCGGCCACTCTCAATGGTAATCCCCTTCTCTAAGTCAACAGAAATCTGCCACAACACCACAACAGATCGCTTCAGTTGAATATTCCAACAAACGTCTGTATTTGTACCTGGATGTTACTGTGGAGGTAAACCAGCGTTACACGAATGTGTCCTCACCACTATATTTGTTTGTAGCCGTCTCGTGACACTTGACAGCCCCTCTGACCAGCAGTGTTGTCACCCATCTCGAGATACTTGACAGCTTTATTGACTGTTAGCGTTGACATTCATCAGGAGAAAATTGCCAGCCTCTCTAACTACCAGCGTTGACAGCCATCTTTACACATTTGCCAGCCTCACTGACTATCAGAGTTGACATCCATCTCGAGATATTTTTCAGTTCTATTGACATGCAATACTGACAGCCATCTCGATGTACTGGCCAGCCTCTATGATATACCTGTTTGCCCCGGTAAGTAGCAGAGCAGTTCACCCTTTTTATGACTTACCCGTCATCGTCAGAGGTAGTGGTCCTCTTGATCCACACTCAGCCAAGCTCCTTATCACCAGGAGTAAAGATGCGAAATTATTTTCATAACTAATAAACTGTTACTCAGGGTCTTATGAAGACATATCTTAGAGTATATACAAAACTCCTTTTGTTACGCCAGAACACGTAATGAAAAAACTTTCTAGGACTTAACTCTCACCTCGGCTGTGTTTCGAAGATATGAGAAATGACTAACTCCAAATGCACTTGTGGGCACCAGGTGTCAGGGACAACACCTTGTCCTGCTCTCACGTGACTCACTCATGGCTTCCCACTGAGATCTGTCCCTTCCTTTCATCCCAAAGATTATATGTTTGCAGTCAGAATGAGAAATAGGTTAGGGACTCTGGGAGTTTTCTCTACTGTAACGAATTGGGTTCCGGGACTAAAGGTCAGTTGTTGGCATGTCTGGAAAACTGAATTCAGGGTGGGGCACTACACCGCACGAGTCTTGGAAAATGTGTTGGATGATATGGTGAAGTTCTGGTAAATGTTTAGGATCGTTACGTTGCTAATCTCTACATCAAGAGATGTATGATATAGTTTATGTTGACATTCATAATCTAAGAGAGACTTTTCTTCGTTTCTAATAATTTCTAGTGTTTTAACCTCTTCATTTTGACCCATATTTTCTCTTATGATCATATGTCAATAAAAAGGACATATTCATTCTCCCTGTGTATTTTGGCATTTATACTGACACATAAATCATGTCCACAGTCGTCGAGTTTCTGCTTCATAGGCACTAAGAGCTGAACATCTATCATCATAAGGAACCAAGTATTCATCATCCCTGGAAGTCATAGATGTACGAGCACGTGGACTGGTCTGGCTCACCTGTGTTTACCTCCAGCAGTGGAGGATTTCTGACCTCAGCAGCACAGGTCTTCACCTCTCACAGTAAGTATAACTTAAACTTGATATAAGACATGTCCGGACATCCTCCTCCTGCCATGCCACTCACACTTACCTCAGTAAATCTCATTAATAATTAAGGTCCGGTTTGTACGAGTGGGCGGCAGCGTGATAGTCCTCTGTGAGGCGTCCCGCTGGGATCTGCTGATTCTACCCTGCCTCTCCAGTCCCTGACTCAGATCCGACGTTCTCCACAGACCTGTTTGCTGATAAGATTTACTGAGGAGATACTCTTCATTATTTCTTTTCCTTGTTATAAAGTAACAGATCTGTTTGCTAATAACTAAAAGATTTACTGAGAAGATAAGCTTCATTATTTCTTTTCCTTGTTATAAAGTAATGGAGCAATTGGAGTGATAAGATGAAAAAAGATGAGGTTCCCTAAGCGTATGTCAGAGATGATACGATACTCTACATGACTAAGTTTTCACTGGTAAGACAGAGGGGAAGACGGGAAGAGAGGATTTGGCAGGAAAAAGAGAATAATTGACGGGATAAATGAAGGATTTTAAGCATCGAAACCAACATTATCATCCACAGGGCAAGGAAGAGGATACAGTCGAGGACCAGGATCACCTTCGTCAAGAGCATGAGGTAAAGATGACAATGATGCCGGCAGCAGCTGAGCACTATAATAACCGTCAGGAACATGACACGATGGTAACAGCAAAGGCGGGGGATCATGACCACCCATTTCAAGAACATGACACAGTGGTAACACAGGTAATGGAGAAGTCATGATATGTCTAAATCTAACGATATTTTGTCACACATTGCAGCTGCAGCTGCTTCTAAGTCATGATGACAGTCATGCATTGCTGCAGCAGCTGTTAATGTATCATTACATAACAATTGTGAGACTTCTGATACAATGCCACCTCCACGTGCTCACTCATCACTTCACTACATTGCTATTCCTGCTTTTCATCCATACAAAATAAGAATACTTTGCTAAGAGTTTACTGTTCATGTAATCATTTTCGTTTGTTGGTATCATTCATGTTCCAGGAAGCTTATACTTAGCCATTTGATATATTACATGAATTTGACACACTTGTAAACTGTACAGCCATATGCTATTGAGTTTTTAAATCATGGAAAGTATATTATCAAAGTATGAATTAGTTTGACGTTGGTAAAAACAAAGCCTGACATCATTAAAAGAATCATTTGAAATAATTCGGTTGAAATTTCAGTATGATATTTATCTATTTATTTATTTATTTTGCTTTCTCGCTGTCTCCCGCGTTAGCGAGGTAGCGCAAGGAAACAGACGAAAGAATGGCCCAACCCGCCCACATACACATGTATATACATACACGTCCACACACGCAAATATACATACCTATACATCTCAATGTACACATATATATACACACACAGACATATACATATATACACATGTACATAATTCATACTGTCTGCCTTTATTTGTTCCCATCGCCAACTCGCCACACATGGAATGACAACCCCCTCCCCCCTCATGTGTGCGAGGTAGCGCTAGGAAAGACACGAAAGGCCCCATTCATTCACACTCAGTCTCTATCTGTCATGTAATAATGCACCGAAACCACAGCTCCCTTTCCACATCCAGGAACCACACACTTTCCATGGTTTACCCCAGACGCTTCACATGCCCTGGTTCAATCCATTGACAGCACGTCGACCCCGGTATACCACATCGTTCCAATTCACTCTATTCCTTGCACGCCTTTCACCCTCCTGCATGTTCAGGCCCCGATCACTCAAAATCTTTTTCACTCCATCTTTCCACCTCCAATTTGGTCTCCCACTTCTCCTCGTTCCCTCCACCTCCGACACATATATCCTCTTGGTCAATCTCTCCCCAAACCACTTCAAAACACCCCCCTCTGCTCTCTCAACCACACTCTTTTTATTTCTACACATCTCTCTCACCCTTACAATACTTACTCGATCAAACAACCTCACACCACATATTGTCCTCAAACATCTCATTTCCAGCACATCCACCCTCCTGCACACAACTCTATCCATAACCCACGCCTCGCAACCATATAACATTGTTGGAACCACTATTCCTTCAAACATACCCATTTTTGCCTTCCGAGATAATGTTCTCGACTTCCAAACATTCTTCAAGGCCCCCAGGATTTTCGCCCCCTCCCCCACCCTATGATTCACTTCTGCTTCCATGGTTCCATCCGCTGCCAGATCCACTCCCAAATATCTAAAACACATTACTTCCTCCAGTTTTTCTCCATTCAAAATTACCTCCAAATTGACTTGACCCTCAACCATACTGTACCTAATAACCTTGCTCTTATTCACATTTACTCTTAACTTTCTTCTTTCACACACTTTACCAAACTCAGTCACCAGCTTCTGCAGTTTCTTACATGAATCAGCCACCAGCGCTGTATCATCAGCGAACAACAACTGACTCACTTCCCAAGCTCTCTCATCCCCAACAGACTTCATACTTGCCCCTCTTTCCAAAACTCTTGCATTCACCTCCCTAACAACCCCATCCATAAACAAATTAAACAACCATTGAGACATCACACACCCCTGCCGCAAACCTACATTCACTGAGAACCAATCACTTTCCTCTCTTCCTACACTTACACATGCCTTACATCCATGATAAAAACTTTTCACTGCTTCTAACAACTTACCTCCCACACCATATATTCTTAAAACCTTCCACAGAGCATCTCTATCAACTCTATCATATGCCTTCTCCAGATCCATAAATGCTACATACAAATCCATTTGTTTTTCTAAGTTTTCTCACATATATTCTTCAAAGCAAACACCTGATCCACACATCCTCTACCACTTCTGAAACCACACTGCTCTTCCCCAATCTGATGCTCTGTACACGCCTTCACCCTCTCAATCAATACCCTCCCATATAATTTACCAGGAATACTCAACAAACTTATACCTCTGTAATTTGAGCACTCACTCTTATCCCCTTTGCCTTTGTACAATGGCACTATGCAAGCATTCCGCCAATCCTCAGGCACCTCACCATGAATCATACATACATTAAATAACCTTACCAACCAGTCAACAATACAGACACCCACTTTTCTAATAAATTCCACTGCAATACCATCCAAACCTGCTGCTTTGCCGGCTTTCATCTTCCGTAAAGCTTTTACTACATCTTCTCTATTTACCAAATCATTTTCCCTAACCTTCTCACTTTGCATACCACCTCGACGAAAACACCCTATATCTGCCACTATATCATCAAACACATTCAACAAACCTTCAAAATACTCACTCCATCTCCTTCTCACATCACCACTACTTGTTATCACCTCCCCATTAGCCCCCTTCACTGAAGTTCCCATTTGCTCCCTTGTCTTACGCACTTTATTTACCTCCTTCCAAAACATCTTTTTATTCTCCCTGAAATTTAATGATACTCTCTCACCCCAACTCTCATTTGCCCTCTTTTTCACCTCTTGCACCTTTCTCTTGACCTCCTGCCTCTTTCTTTTATACCTCTCTCACTCATTTGCATTTTTTCCCTGCAAAAATCGTTCAAATGCCTCTCTCTTCTCTTTCACTAATAATCCTACTTCTTCATCCCACCACTCACTACCTTTTCTAATCAACCCACCTCCCACGCTTCTCATGCCACAAGCATCTTTTGCGCAATCCATCACTGCTTCCCTAAGTACATCCCATTCCTCCCCCACTCCCCTTACCTCCTTTGTTCTCACCTTTTTCCATTCTGTACTCAGTCTCTCCTGGTACTTCCTCACACAGGTCTCCTTCCCAAGCTCACTTACTCTCACCACTCTCTTCACCCCAACATTCACTCCTCTTTTCTGAAAACCCCCACAAATCCTCACCTTCGCCTCCACAAGATAATGATCAGACATCCCTCCAGTTGCACCTCTCAGCACATTAACATCTAAAAGTCTCTCTTTCGTGCGTCTATTAATTAACACGTAATCCAATAACACTCTCTGGCCATCTCTTCTACTTACATACTTATACTTATGTATATCTCGCTTTTTAAACCAGGTATTCTCAATCACAAGCTCTTCACCATTTCCATTTACAACACTGAACACTCCATGTATACCAATCATTCCCTCAACTACCACATTACTCACCTTTGCATTCAAATTACCCATCACTATAACCCAGTCTTGTGCATCAAAACCACTAACACACTCATTCAGCTGCTCCCAAAACACTTGCCTCTCATGATCTTTCTTCTCATGCTCAGGTGCATATGCACCAATAATCACCCATCTCTCTCCATCAGCTTTCAGTTTTACCCATATCAATCTAGAATTTACCTTCTTACACTCTATCACATACTCCCACAACTCCTGATTCAGGAGTAGTGCTACTCCTTCCCTTGCTCTTATCCTCTCACTAACCCCTGACTTTACTCCCAAGACATTCCCAAACCACTCCTCCCCTTTACCCTTTAGCTTCGTTTCACTCAGAACCAAAACATCCAGGTTCCTTTCCTCAAACATACTACCTATCTCTCCTTTTTTCTCATCTTGGTTACATCCACACACATTTAGACACCCCAATCTGAGCCTTCGAGGAGGATGAGCACTCCTCACGTGACTCCTTCTTCTGTTTCCCCTTTTTAGATGTTTTATGATGTTCTTCAAATTACTGTAAGATATTTATTCTGGCATCATATGAATGTAATTCATCAGTTTTCGTATCATAGTATATTACCATCTCTCATCTAAATCTTGAGCGCCAGTCTCATAGCGCTACGACAGGATAAACTAAGAACATTAGGTTAAATAGCTACAAGCAGTACGCGAGACACGGGCGACGCTACAATGAATATTCTGAAGGCTGGCATGAGCCAAAGATCGCAGATAGAGTGGCATCCATATTCAGAGTTGCCGTAGGAAGCAACGAGAACCACCAGAGAAGCAGGTCTCACGCCAGCAGACTTGCTGTTGATAATACTACTGGTCAAATACCGCCTCTGGGACCCTCACATCCCAGAGCTCATTAAGAGACCTCAGCTCCTTCACATTCCGTCCTGCCTCTGACATACCTACTTTGGGAATTTCGTTAAAAGTGTAAGTTTTGTTGGTAAAAGTTTTCAGCTAATTTGACCGTATTCTGGGAATGAATCAAGACTACGATAATCATTTTACTTATTACATATCGGAATCTCTCTCTCTCTCTCTCTCTCTATCTCTCTCTCTCTCTCTCTCTCCTCTCTCTCTCTCTCTCTCTCTCTCTCTCTCTCTCTCTCTCTTCAACGTTTTGAGAGTATAGATAGGGAAGGTAAGATGATCTTTACCTCCTAAGCTAAGGAATGTTTAATATGAATCATTACCAAGCACATTCCTGGTTACTCATGTATCTGAGAAAGATAACAAGATGTATCTTACGCAATGTATTATGTAATGAAAAGCTTAAACCGAACATACTGACTCATGTTGAGAGTTGCTCTCTTTCATAAGTCAGAGTCTTATGCAAGCCACTACCTTACATTTTCTAGAGGACTTCATATCATAGCATTCATCATTTGTGTTTATAAAAGGTTTAGCCAAGTGTGGCATGACACGAAATGTCCTTCATGAAAATAAGTGTTGGGGAATATCACAACCAGGCAGGGAACTACCCGTTTTCTAATCCACAACAACAGACCCACAACCTTGCTGACATAAAAGATCTTGCCTCTTGTTGTCTAGGCTGGGGAAGGATCGTCGTGTTCAATACCATCGCATCTCTAGTACAGCAACAGCTAATTAAGACCATACCATCAAGAGTGTGGGACATATAGAGTATACTCTTTTTTCTATGTTGAAGGCATGAGAGAGTTGAGTTGAAGGCTGTTCACCTTATAGACTGTTACAGGATAATTTCCATACCCGACCCCCTTGCCCTACGCTGCAAGGTTGGTTCACTTTCCCTCTTCTATAGGTATTATTTTGGTTTTTGCTCACGACAGCTGGCTACTTGTGAGCCCACAGCACTAACTAGACCACACAATATTCGTAAGTAGACTTTTAACTGTGACTGGAGCCTTCAACATAAAATGAAAGAAAAGATGTGGTGGGGGCCTTGTTTGAGATGAAATGTGGCAAGGCGGCGGGAGTGGATGGTATTGCAACTGTATTTATTATAAAAGTGGCTTTTCTGTTGATGATTGGTTGATAAGGTTTTTCAAAGTACGGATTATGGAAAGGTCCCTGGGGATTGGCAGAATGCATGTATAGTGCCACTGTATAAAGGTAAGGTGGATAAATGTGTTTTCACATACAGAGGCATAAGTTTGTTGAGTTTGCTTGGCAAGTTCTATGTTAGGCTATTGATTTAGAGGATAAAGGTATGTACTGAGCTTCTGACAGGGGAGGAGCAGTGTTGTTTCAGATGGGGTAGAGGATGTGTGGATTAGATGTTTGCTTGAAAAATGTGTTTAAGAAGTATTTAGAAAAACATGGATTTCTGTGTAGCATTTATGGATCAAAGTATGGATTATGGAATGGAGATAGGGAGAAAGAATACTTCCACGTATTCCCTGCGTGTCGTAGAAGGCGACTAAAAGGGAGGGAGCGGGTGGCTGGAAATCCTCCCTCTCTTTTTTTTAATTTTTCCAAAAGAAGAAACAGAGAAGAGGCCAGGTGAGGATATTTCCTCATAATGCCCAGTCCTTTGTTCTTAACGCTTACCTCCCTGACGCGGGAATGGCGAATAGTATGAAAGAATATATATATATTATATATTATATATATATATATTTATTTATATATATTATTTATTTATTATACTTTGTCGCTGTCTCCCGCGTTTGCGAGGTAGCGCAAGGAAACAGACGAAAGAAATGGCCCAACCCCCCCCCATACACATGTATATACATACGTCCACGCATCGCAAATATACATACCTACACACTTTCCATGGTTTACCCCAGACGCTTCACATGCCCTGGTTCAATCCATTGACAGCACGTCGACCCCGGTATACCACATCGTTCCAATTCACTCTATTCCTTGCACGCCTTTCACCCTCCTGCATGTTCAGGCCCCGATCACTCAAAATCTTTTTCACTCCATCTTTCCACCTCCAATTTGGTCTCCCACTTCTCCTCGTTCCCTCCACCTCCGACACATATATCCTCTTGGTCAATCTTTCCTCACTCATTCGCTCCACGTGACCAAACCACTTCAAAACACCCCCCTCTGCTCTCTCAACCACACTCTTATTATTTCTACACATCTCTCTCACCCTTACAATACTTACTCGATCAAACAACCTCACACCACATATTGTCCTCAAACATCTCATTTCCAGCACATCCACCCTCCTGCACACAACTCTATCCATAACCCACGCCTTGCAACCATATAACATTGTTGGAACCACTATTCCTTCAAACATACCCATTTTTGCCTTCCGAGATAATGTTCTCGACTTCCAAACATTCTTCAAGGCCCCCAGGATTTTCGCCCCCTCCCCCACCCTATGATTCACTTCTGCTTCCATGGTTCCATCCGCTGCCAGATCCACTCCCAAACATCTAAAACACATTACTTCCTCCAGTTTTTCTCCATTCAAAATTACCTCCCAATTGACTTGACCCTCAACCATACTGTACCTAATAACCTTGCTCTTATTCACATTTACTCTTAACTTTCTTCTTTCACACACTTTACCAAACTCAGTCACCAGCTTCTGCAGTTTCTTACATGAATCAGCCACCAGCGCTGTATCATCAGCGAACAACAACTGACTCACTTCCCAAGCTCTCTCATCCCCAACAGACTTCATACTTGCCCCTCTTTCCAAAACTCTTGCATTCACCTCCCTAACAACCCCATCCATAAACAAATTAAACAACCATTGAGACATCACACATCCCTGCCGCAAACCTACATTCACTGAGAACCAATCACTTTCCTCTCTTCCTACACGTACACATGCCTTACATCCATGATAAAAACTTTTCACTGCTTCTAACAACTTACCTCCCACACCATATATTCTTAAAACCTTCCACAGAGCATCTCTATCAACTCTATCATATGCCTTCTCCAGATCCATAAATGCTACATACAAATCCATTTGTTTTTCTAAGTTTTCTCACATATATTCTTCAAAGCAAACACCTGATCCACACATCCTCTACCACTTCTGAAACCACACTGCTCTTCCCCAATCTGATGCTCTGTACACGCCTTCACCCTCTCAATCAATACCCTCCCATATAATTTACCAGGAATACTCAACAAACTTATACCTCTGTAATTTGAGCACTCACTCTTATCCCCTTTGCCTTTGTACAATGGCACTATGCAAGCATTCCGCCAATCCTCAGGCACCTCACCATGAATCATACATACATTAAATAACCTTACCAACCAGTCAACAATACAGACACCCACTTTTCTAATAAGTTCCACTGCAATACCATCCAAACCTGCTGCTTTGCCGGCTTTCATCTTCCGTAAAGCTTTTACTACATCTTCTCTATTTACCAAATCATTTTCCCTAACCTTCTCACTTTGCACACCACCTCGACGAAAACACCCTATATCTGCCACTATATCATCAAACACCTTCAACAAACCTTCAAAATACTCACTCCATCTCCTTCTCACATCACCACTACTTGTTATCACCTCCCCATTAGCCCCCTTCACTGAAGTTCCCATTTGCTCCCTTGTCTTACGCACTTTATTTACCTCCTTCCAAAACATCTTTTTATTCTCCCTGAAATTTAATGATACTCTCTCACCCCAACTCTCATTTGCCCTCTTTTTCACCTCTTGCACCTTTCTCTTGACCTCCTGCCTCTTTCTTTTATACCTCTCTCACTCATTTGCATATTTTCCCTGCAAAAATCGTTCAAATGCCTCTCTCTTCTCTTTCACTAATAATCTTACTTCTTCATCCCACCACTCACTACCTTTTCTAATCAACCCACCTCCCACGCTTCTCATGCCACAAGCATCTTTTGCGCAATCCATCACTGCTTCCCTAAGTACATCCCATTCCTCCCCCACTCCCCTTACCTCCTTTGTTCTCACCTTTTTCCATTCTGTACTCAGTCTCTCCTGGTACTTCCTCACACAGGTCTCCTTCCCAAGCTCACTTACTCTCACCACTCTCTTCACCCCAACATTCACTCCTCTTTTCTGAAAACCCCCACAAATCCTCACCTTCGCCTCCACAAGATAATGATCAGACATCCCTCCAGTTGCACCTCTCAGCACATTAACATCTAAAAGTCTCTCTTTCGTGCGTCTATTAATTAACACGTAATCCAATAACGCTCTCTGGCCATCTCTCCTACTTACATACTTATACTTATGTATATCTCGCTTTTTAAACCAGGTATTCTCAATCACAAGCTCTTCACCATTTCCATTTACAACACTGAACACTCCATGTATACCAATCATTCCCTCAACTACCACATTACTCACCTTTGCATTCAAATTACCCATCACTATAACCCAGTCTTGTGCATCAAAACCACTAACACACTCATTCAGCTGCTCCCAAAACACTTGCCTCTCATGATCTTTCTTCTCATGCTCAGGTGCATATGCACCAATAATCACCCATCTCTCTCCATCAGCTTTCAGTTTTACCCATATCAATCTAGAATTTACCTTCTTACACTCTATCACATACTCCCACAACTCCTGATTCAGGAGTAGTGCTACTCCTTCCCTTGCTCTTATCCTCTCACTAACCCCTGACTTTACTCCCAAGACATTCCCAAACCACTCCTCCCCTTTACCCTTTAGCTTCGTTTCACTCAGAACCAAAACATCCAGGTTCCTTTCCTCAAACATACTACCTATCTCTCCTTTTTTCTCATCTTGGTTACATCCACACACATTTAGACACCCCAATCTGAGCCTTCGAGGAGGATGAGCACTCCTCACGTGACTCCTTCTTCTGTTTCCCCTTTTTAGATGTTTTATGATGTTCTTCAAATTACTGTAAGATATTTATTCTGGCATCATATGAATGTAATTCATCAGTTTTCGTATCATAGTATATTACCATCTCTCATGTAAATCTTGAGCGCCAGTCTCATAGCGCTACGACAGGATAAACTAAGAACATTAGGTTAAATAGCTACAAGCAGTACGCGAGACACGGGCGACGCTACAATGAATATTCTGAAGGCTGGCATGAGCCAAAGATCGCAGATAGAGTGGCATCCATATTCAGAGTTGCCGTAGGAAGCAACGAGAACCACCAGAGAAGCAGGTCTCACGCCAGCAGACTTGCTGTTGATAATACTACTGGTCAAATACCGCCTCTGGGACCCTCACATCCCAGAGCTCATTAAGAGACCTCAGCTCCTTCACATTCCGTCCTGCCTCTGACATACCTACTTTGGGAATTTCGTTAAAAGTGTAAGTTTTGTTGGTAAAAGTTTTCAGCTAATTTGACCGTATTCTGGGAATGAATCAAGACTACGATAATCATTTTACTTATTACATATCGGAATCTCTCTCTCTCTCTCTCTCTCTCTCTCTCTCTCTCTCTCTCTCTCTCTCTCTCTCTCTCTCTCTCTCTCTCTCTCTCTCTTCAACGTTTTGAGAGTATAGATAGGGAAGGTAAGATGATCTTTACCTCCTAAGCTAAGGAATGTTTAATATGAATCATTACCAAGCACATTCCTGGTTACTCATGTATCTGAGAAAGATAACAAGATGTATCTTACGCAATGTATTATGTAATGAAAAGCTTAAACCGAACATACTGACTCATGTTGAGAGTTGCTCTCTTTCATAAGTCAGAGTCTTATGCAAGCCACTACCTTACATTTTCTAGAGGACTTCATATCATAGCATTCATCATTTGTGTTTATAAAAGGTTTAGCCAAGTGTGGCATGACACGAAATGTCCTTCATGAAAATAAGTGTTGGGGAATATCACAACCAGGCAGGGAACTACCCGTTTTCTAATCCACAACAACAGACCCACAACCTTGCTGACATAAAAGATCTTGCCTCTTGTTGTCTAGGCTGGGGAAGGATCGTCGTGTTCAATACCATCGCATCTCTAGTACAGCAACAGCTAATTAAGACCATACCATCAAGAGTGTGGGACATATAGAGTATACTCTTTTTTCTATGTTGAAGGCATGAGAGAGTTGAGTTGAAGGCTGTTCACCTTATAGACTGTTACAGGATAATTTCCATACCCGACCCCCTTGCCCTACGCTGCAAGGTTGGTTCACTTTCCCTCTTCTATAGGTATTATTTTGGTTTTTGCTCACGACAGCTGGCTACTTGTGAGCCCACAGCACTAACTAGACCACACAATATTCGTAAGTAGACTTTTAACTGTGACTGGAGCCTTCAACATAAAATGAAAGAAAAGATGTGGTGGGGGCCTTGTTTGAGATGAAATGTGGCAAGGCGGCGGGAGTGGATGGTATTGCAACTGTATTTATTATAAAAGTGGCTTTTCTGTTGATGATTGGTTGATAAGGTTTTTCAAAGTATGGATTATGGAAAGGTCCCTGGGGATTGGCAGAATGCATGTATAGTGCCACTGTATAAAGGTAAGGTGGATAAATGTGTTTTCACATACAGAGGCATAAGTTTGTTGAGTGTGCTTGGCAAGTTCTATGTTAGGCTATTGATTTAGAGGATAAAGGTATGTACTGAGCTTCTGACAGGGGAGGAGCAGTGTTGTTTCAGATGGGGTAGAGGATGTGTGGATTAGATGTTTGCTTTGAAAAATGTGTTTAAGAAGTATTTAGAAAAACATGGATTTCTGTGTAGCATTTATGGATCAAAGTATGGATTATGGAATGGAGATAGGGGAGAAAGAATACTTCCCACGTATTCCCTGCGTGTCGTAGAAGGCGACTAAAAGGGGAGGGAGCGGGTGGCTGGAAATCCTCCCTCTCTTTTTTTTTAATTTTCCAAAAGAAGAAACAGAGAAGAGGGCCAGGTGAGGATATTTCCTCAAATGCCCAGTCCTTTGTTCTTAACGCTACCTCCCTGACGCGGGAAATGGCGAATAGTATGAAAGAATATATATATATATATATATATATATATATATATATATATATATATATTATTTATTTATTATACTTTGTCGCTGTCTCCCGCGTTTGCGAGGTAGCGCAAGGAAACAGACGAAAGAAATGGCCCAACCCCCCCCCATACACATGTATATACATACGTCCACGCACGCAAATATACATACCTACACAGCTTTCCATGGCTTACCCCAGACGCTTCACATGCCTTGATTCAATCCACTGACAGCACGTCAACCCCGGTATACCACATCGCTCCAATTCACTCTATTCCTTGCCCTCCTTTCACCCTCCTGCATGTTCAGGCCCCGATCACACAAAATCTTTTTCACTCCATCTTTCCACCTCCAATTTGGTCTCCCTCTTCTCCTTGTTCCCTCCACCTCCGACACATATATCCTCTTGGTCAATCTTTCCTCACTCATCCTCTCTATGTGCCCAAACCACTTCAAAACACCCTCTTCTGCTCTCTCAACCACGCTCTTTTTATTTCCACACATCTCTCTTACCCTTACGTTACTCATTCGATCAAACCACCTCACCCCACACATTGTCCTCAAACATCTCATTTCCAGCACATCCATCCTCCTGCGCACAACTCTATCCATAGCCCACGCCTCGCAACCATACAACATTGTTGGAACCACTATTCCTTCAAACATACCCATTTTTGCTTTCCGAGATAATGTTCTCGACTTCCACACATTCTTCAAGGCCCCCAGAATTTTCGCCCCCTCCCCCACCCTATGATCCACTTCCGCTTCCATGGTTCCATCCGCTGCCAGATCCACTCCCAGATATCTAAAACACTTCACTTCCTCCAGTTTTTCTCCATTCAAACTCACCTCCCAATTGACTTGACCCTCAACACTACTGTACCTAATAACCTTGCTCTTATTCACATTTACTCTTAACTTTCTTCTTCCACACACTTTACCAAACTCAGTCACCAGCTTCTGCAGTTTCTCACATGAATCAGCCACCAGCGCTGTATCATCAGCGAACAACAACTGACTCACTTCCCAAGCTCTCTCATCCCCAACAGACTTCATACTTGCCCCTCTTTCCAAAACTCTTGCATTTACCTCCCTAACAACCCCATCCATAAACAAATTAAACAACCATGGAAACATCACACACCCCTGCCGCAAACCTACATTCACTGAGAACCAATCACTTTCCTCTCTTCCTACACGTACACATGCCTTACATCCTCGATAAAAACTTTTCACTGCTTCTAACAACTTGCCTCCCACACCATATATTCTTAATACCTTCCACAGAGCATCTCTATCAACTCTATCATATGCCTTCTCCAGATCCATAAATGCTACATACAAATCCATTTGCTTTTCTAAGTATTTCTCACATACATTCTTCAAAGCAAACACCTGATCCACACATCCTCTACCACTTCTGAAACCACACTGCTCTTCCCCAATCTGATGCTCTGTACATGCCTTCACCCTCTCAATCAATACCCTTCCATATAATTTACCAGGAATACTCAACAAACTTATACCTCTGTAATTTTAGCACTCACTCTTATCCCCTTTGCCTTTGTACAATGGCACTATGCACGCATTCCGCCAATCCTCAGGCACCTCACCATGAGTCATACATACATTAAATAACCTTACCAACCAGTCAACAATACAGTCACCCCCTTTTTTAATAAATTCCACTGCAATTCCATCCAAACCTGCTGCCTTGCCGGCTTTCATCTTCCGCAAAGCTTTCACTACCTCTTCTCTGTTTACCAAATCATTTTCCCTAACCCTCTCACTTTGCACACCACCTCGACCAAAACACCCTATATCTGCCACTCTATCATCAAACGCATTCAACAAACCTTCAAAATACTCACTCCATCTCCTTCTCACATCACCACTACTTGTTATCACCTCCCCATTTGCGCCCTTCACTGAAGTTCCCATTTGCTCCCTTGTCTTACGCACTTTATTTACCTCCTTCCAGAACATCTTTTTATTCTCCCTAAAATTTAATGATACTCTCTCACCCCAACTCTCATTTGCCCTTTTTTTCACCTCTTGCACCTTTCTCTTGACCTCCTGTCTCTTTCTTTTATACATCTCCCACTCAATTGCATTTTTTCCCTGCAAAAATCGTCCAAATGCCTCTCTCTTCTCTTTCACTAATAATCTTAATTCTTCATCCCACCACTCACTACCCTTTCTAATCAACCCACCTCCCACTCTTCTCATGCCACAAGCATCTTTTGCGCAATCCATCACTGATTCCCTAAATACATCCCATTCCTCCCCCACTCCCCTTACTTCCATTGTTCTCACCTTTTTCCATTCTGTACTCAGTCTCTCCTGGTACTTCCTCACACAGGTCTCCTTCTCAAGCTCACTTTCTCTCACCACCCACTTCACCGCAACATTCACTCTTCTTTTCTGAAAACCCATACAAATCTTCACCTTAGCCTCCACAAGATAATGATCAGACATCCCTCCACTTGCACCTCTCAGCACATTAACATCCAAAAGTCTCTCTTTCGCGCGCCTGTCAATTAACACATAATCCAATAACGCTCTCTGGCCATCTCTCCTACTTACATAAGTATACTTATGTATATCTCGCTTTTTAAACCAGGTATTCCCAATCATCAGTCCTTTTTCAGCACATAAATCTACAAGCTCTTCACCATTTCCATTTACAACACTGAACACCCCATTTTTTAACTTTCTAAAATGGGAAACAGAAGAAGGAGTCACGCGGGGAGTGCTCATCCTCCTCGAAAGCTCAGATTGGGGTGCCTAAATGTGTGTGGATGTAACCAAGATGTGAAAAAAGGAGAGATAGGTAGTATGTTTGAGGAAAGGAACCTGGATGTTTTGGCTCTGAGTGAAACGAAGCTCAAGGGTAAAGGGGAAGAGTGGTTTGGGAAGGTCTTGGGAGTAAAGTCAGGGGTTAGAGAGAAGACAAGAGCAAGGGAAGGAGTAGCAATACTCCTGAAACAGGAGTTGTGGGAGTATGTGACAGAATGTAAGAAAGTAAATTCACGATTAATATGGGTAAAACTGAAAGTTGATGGAGAGAGATGGGTGATTATTGGTGCATATGCACCTGGGCATGAGAAGAAAGATCATGAGAGGCAAGTGTTTTGGGAGCAGCTGAATGAGTGTGTTAGTGGTTTTGATGCACGAGACCGGGTTATAGTGATGGGTGATTTGATTGCAAAGGTGAGTAATATACATATATATATATATATAGACCCCGTTGCTCACCATTGTGAGACGAAGGGTATTCGAGTACTTAGTATTTCGAATAGTTGTTTCCTATTATACAGTCCCTTAGCCTAACGGTTAGCATGCCTGCCTCTTGCACAAGGGGTCCCAGGTTCGATTCTGGCTGTTGGAGCTTTGTATGATATATATATATATATATATATATATATATATATATATATATATATATATATATATATATATATATACCCCCCCTCCTTGTATTGGTTTCGGAGCACTATACGTGACAACTAGAGACTGAGTGTGAACGAATGTGGCCTTTGATGTCTTTTCCTAGTTGTACCTCGTGCGCATGCGGGGGGAAGGGGGTTGTCATTAAATGTGTGGCGGGGTGGCGACGGGATGAATAAGGGCAGCAATTATGAATTATGTACATATGTGCATATGTATATGTCTTTGTTTGTATATATATGTATACATTGAAATGTATAGGTATGTTTATGTGCGTGTGGACGTGTATGTATATACATTTGTATGTGGGTGGGTTGGGCCATTCTTTCGTCTGTTTCCTTGCGCTACCTCGCTAACGCGGGAGACAGCGACAAAGTATAAAAAAGATATATATATATATATATATATATATATATATATATATATATATATATATATATATATATATATATATATATATATATATATATATATATATATGTATGTATATGCATGTGTATGGGGTGGGTTGGACCATTTCTTTCGTCTGTTTCCTTGCGCTACCTCGCAAACGCGGGGGACAGCGACAAAACAAAATAAGTAAATATATATATATATATATATATATATATATATATATATATATATATATATATATATCATCCCTGGGGATAGGGAATTAAGAATACTTCCCACGTATTCCCTGCGTGTCGTAGAAGGGGACTAAAAGGGGAGGAAGCGGGGGGCTGGAAATCCTCCCCTCTCGTTTTTTTTTTTAATTTTCCAAAAGAAGGAACAGAGAATTGGGCCAGTTGAGGGTATTCCCTCAAAGGCCCAGTCCTCTGTTCTTAATGCTACCTCGCTAACGCGGTAAATGGCGAATAGTTTAAAAGAAAAGAAAAAAGATATATATATATATATATATATATATATATATATATATATATATATATATATATATATATATATATATATATATATATATATATATATATATATATATTTATATATGTATACCCTATCAACTTTTGCCATCTGAAATATGTAATAATCTACTTAAAGGACATAGTTTCTTACTATAATACTTGCTAAACTTTGCAAGTGACGCTTGATTGTCAATATTGAGTCAGATTTTTCTCCTAAGATTCCTCATTCCAATGCTTTCTAAACTGTGTCCATTCATGAGTAACCTGCCTAGAATACAACACATCTTATGGTCATCGTCATTAGTTTTCATGAGATGTTACCTACCGTAAGTTTTCCGACTATCTCATGGCTAGAGAGTGGGGCCTGACAGGCTGCATCGCAGACCACAGGTTTAGGCAAGCATTTTTAGATTCTACTAAGGTGGGAACCTATAACACCACCCGAGTGGATGGCTTTCGAGTATTAGAGCATTAAGCACGACCCTGAGAACACATCTGTTACGGTAGTGTATGAAGAGGTGCAAATGGTTACCGCTAGTGTTAACCAGTTATATCTTTGTGACGAATCACTAATGACCCACAACGTTAAAGCCACCAACAAGGCCAGTGTGATCGCACAGATGATTGTGGAATATTGTAACACCTAGTGATAGGTAGTGGAGATAACTGACGAAAGAAATCAGGCACTAAGCATCCCATTCTAACTCAAAATTTTCTCTCCGTTTGCAAACAAACTTGATAGAAGAATTCTGTCATTGTTGATTGTTTATAGGCTGATTATTTATCTTACCAAGAAGTAAACACAAATGGATAGGTCTCCCCAAGTCTGCCTGATTATCTTCTTTGTGGACTAGAGAGAAGTGCAGTTTGCATGAGACTGGTTATGTACTTCGAGCGAAGCAGGTACAGATAGCCAGAGTAAAAGGTCCTGCCACTTGAGCAGTCGTGAACTTATTGTATCAAGGCTCTATAATTCTGAAGGTGTAATTCAGATGCATTCATATTGCGACGACTTAACGCATACTTTGCATCTCTTTCATATCCGCTTCATATTCTCTGGCACGATCTACGTCTCTTCTCTTCTCAGCTGTCTCTGTTGACTCAGATTTAGACAGGATTTTCCTACACCAATCCATAGTTTTCCACCTTATAAATTTCTTAAAAGCTACGCCAGAATGTGTGAATATCAAGCTATTGTGAAAAAAGAGTGCTGTGGGCTGCTCTCTTTTTCAGCAAGAAAGGCAACCACTTTGCTGTGCGTTGGATGTAAAGCGTATTCACTTTTCTCCTCACCATATGTGGGGGTCGTATTCACTGAGGCAGAAGTGAAGGTAGGGAGAGGTGGCGCTTCCCGTCATGCGGGCGACACGACGCGTCGGCAGGTCTGGGGCTGGTGCCGCCAGGCTGGCTGGTATCGTTTTGTTTGCTCTCTGTAGACAGTAGACAAGACCTATTCCTTCGGCAAAACAAAGTAAAGAATTGAAGAATCAATTTCTACTTGTCCTAAGTTTAGAAAAAAACTGTTTGCTGAGAAGAGATAAGATGGTTGAAGGAAACGTAGCAAAGTTCAACAGTCGACAACAGTTCAAATGCTTTATCTTAACCAAAGATGGCGGAACAGTGCAAGAAAATGATATCAAAATATACATGATTTTTTAGATTTAGCGCGTAACACCGAAGGTGCTACCTTAGGGTATACCGTATGATTTAATCCCGGCCATAACCCACAGTCGTGTTCCTGAGTTATAAGGCGCTACACTGGCCGTGCTGTGGCAGACATTGTTCTGTTATCTGTCTACGATATATTTTATGAAGTCTGAATCACGGGGTGTTGCACCGTCGATAGTTTAAGTATCAACATTCAGACAGCTGTACCTTCACTCTCTACTGAGCGCGTTTTATTCTGTCTATACTTGCCAAAATATTATCATTTGTGGATATTAACGCGTTCTCGTTATCTTGATATTAATGCGTTCTCGTTATCTATAGTTCTTGTACCACGAGTGAGCAGCCAAGTCTCTGGGAAATCCAGTATTCAGAACGGCCTTAATTTGTCTCCTTATTTGCATGCAAATTATGCAGATAGTGAACCAGAACAAGGGAGGTTGAATGGCATCTGATGAACTGTATCACCCATAGAATACTGCCACTGACGACCCAACACATGTATGCCTCCACTGGCTTGTCCAGTGCGAGCTGATGAACATCGCTTCCTCTGTTCCTCATCTCCTGCGTGTTTACGAATATCTGTGATCTGTACACACTGGACCAGGCCTTCTTATTAAAATGTCTTCAAATGTACCATGTACCATGTCCACATGAACTATATCAGACTGATATGCCTCTGATATTGTGTAGGTACTTGAGTCACTGATGCCCAGGCAGAATCGTTCACTTAAGAGATATCTCAGTAACTATAAATCACAAATAAACTATCATTACAAACGTCATTCTATTAATCAAAGTGAGTTTTAAAGATAATTGAATGTAGTTTGTAGATAAGTAACAAAACAAGTTTTAAGAATTAGACGTGTTTTTCTAGTGTTACAGCTTCTACACATCCCTAGGTCTGAAGCCACACTGAGATGGAAGGTAAGATGATGAACAAATGCACGTGACACTTGTTAGTACATAACGCCTTGAAGCTTCATGGCCAGTAATGTCACAATGATGCTTTATTGGTGAGGCAAACCTTTCATGTGATCCTTGTCTCCTTATGAAATATAAGACAGATCCTCGGTCAGTCTAGCATGATTAAGTAAATGTGTTTTATGGAATTCCATTTTGCGTGGAGAGGAAATATGGGAATAACGGACAGGTGATGAAATACAGGTGAGGAAGCAGAGCACAGTTGCCATTCACGGTTAGTGATCACATATTACAACTGGAACGACGCCCATCCATCCGGGATGAAACATGCTACGAATATGGTCGCTCAAACATACCAAAACCGGCCAAGTGGGCCGCTCATCGGTGAGGGAAGCTGACACAGTTGTGCATGTGGCCGTTCAGCGACGAGGAGGCGTAACACAAAGGGACCAAAAGCCAGTATCACAGGTGTACATGTGTCCATCATTGATGAAACATGACATATGATAGGGTTGTGTAGGTTAGGTTAGTCTCAGTTTGTTGTTCTACCTTCATCCTTATGCTAGACTAGATTTTCTGTGTAATTTCATTAAGTCGAAGATGTGATCTGTTTCTTTACCTCCACCTTGAAGCTTTGGAACTCTCTCCCACCTATGGCTTGGCACACTTAAAAAGACAGGCTTTTCACTGCCTCCAAAATACGTGAATTCTTTCCGTTGTCTTTTTTTGTCCTTTCATAATTCTCTTCATATTTCAGTTGAGGTTCGGCCTTGATGTGAACTTCTGTCCGTGACTGGAACCTTCAACATAAAAAACAAGTTGGCTGGTGAGGTCGAGCTTCGAGCAAGCAGCGCCAAGGATGTCAAGGACTGCAGAGCAAAAACAGCGTCAGACTTCTTTCTGAAAGTGTCATTATCTGAGATTATTTATCTTCCATGTGTGATCTATTCTACGCTGTTTTTTTTATTTCAGCCGTCAAATGAAGCTGTTAAATATGATCAGGTTTGAACAAACACATTATGTTCTCATATCCTCCTCCTACCATTTGAAAGCGTGATTGCTGCATCCGTAAAGATGTGAAGAACACATCTTTACATATTTGGTATGGATGAGGTTGAAAGCCTTTGTGTTTGGGGATGGAAAAGCGCCAGTAAGGGCTGCGGAAGAAAGAAATTCAACCAGACAGAACAACGCGAGTCAACTTTAGGAAAACTGGTCCACGTGGGAATGTTAGCCGGACTTAATATACAGGGTAATGCAGTAGAGGAAAGGCAGTTCTGTTGCCACATTACCGGGATACGTAGTGGGCGAACTACAGGTAATACAGAAAGGTTTTAAGAAAGTCCAATCACCAAGTCAAGTACAAGAACATGATTAACTTATCACTGTGAAAATAAAAATTTGCTGTATTCGTTGACCAAAAATCTCGGAGTCTCTCAACGCGGGAGTGAGGGAGGTCCTTGCTCTTGCAATGACCTCAATACAGCATTGTACGGAATTTGAATCAAACTGTAATACTAAAAGGAAAATACACACTGGAACTTAAAGAGGTCCTAGAGAAATACTAGTGAGTGAATGAATGACAATTGATGAAGTAATACAAGCTTAGCAGACATCTCGAAAACTATAAGAATTAACATATCATGTAAAGGGCATTTTCAACACTAGATTGCCGGAGAAAAAAGGAGACAGAAAGATCAACATTGCTAATAGAATACAAAGATATCGGATTCGCGATAACTAATCCATGAGTTCTACTGCTCTAAAGAATTATAATCATACTGATTTCCACGTTAGGAAAGGCTAACATATCAACCAGGTTATAAACTCCCTGTGAACTATTTCAAACGTTTTTAGAAGAAAGGAAAAATAACGTATGACGAGATTGATATAAGATATAAATCTCTTAAATGTGTTTAGTTATTAGTCTCTAAATTCAACTAAGTGGATACTAAACACCGATGATGATACCGAATGTCTCTGTGGGAGAGGCTGCCACATCAACCAGACTACAAAATGAACGAATTCGAAGGCTTCGAACAGAACAATTGTCAACAGCAACTTGATATGAGAGGAAATTAATGGAAAACTAAGTGATTAATAGGTAAGCTTAGATAACAACAGGATAACCTAATCAGAATTTGTTTCGAAATAGATAAGGAGATTTTGTAAGTAAATATGTATCTTAAAACTAACTAAGAAACAGTAGTGAGACCCAGGTGAAAGGAGAGGTGTGGTTCAGGAGCAGATGGGACGCAGGGTCACAGTGACCTGCAGGGAAGATGCAACGTGACGAGTTGATATGATAGTTGAAGGACACAGGGAAGATGCTATCATGACACAAGTTAATAATGACTCAGGTATGATAAGGAGAAGACCATTCACTGTGTGTACAGCGATCCCATTACTCGACTCTCATACAACATCCCTGTCACTGAACCCACCCTCCAGCACCTCAACCCCGCACCTGAACCCACCCTGTCAACCCTTCACCCCTACCACCTAATCCCACCCTGCCAACACCTCACCATCGCACCTGAACCCAACCTGCCAACACCTCATGCCTGCCCCTAAACCCATCTTGCCAACACCTGACCCCTGCACCTTTACCTACCTTGTCAGCACACTCACCCCTGCCCTTGAACCCACCTTCTCAACACCCTCACCCCTACCCTTGAACCCACCTTGTCAACATCCTTACCCTTGCCCCTGAACCCACCTTGTCAACGCCCTCACTCCTGCTCCTGAACCCACCATCTCAACACCCTCATCTTTCCATCGTCCCACTCAACACTCCTTCCCTTCCACCCTCCCAGTCCATACTAATGCATCTCAACCTTCCTGTAAATACTCCTGCCTATCTAACCTGCCTGTATACTCTCTTTTCACTTTACCCCTCTCTGTCTACACACTCTACCATCCTCCCTGTGAGCATTCCTGCCTCTCCAGCATTCATTCCACTAGTCTAGCCCATACATCTTCCCTGTCACAACCGTCCACCATTTCCGCCAACATTTCCGACCCTTCATCCACCGTCTCAAAACTCTCGCCCTCTTTGTCAACACTTAAGCCTTTTCATTCCACATCTCATAACTAACCTTCCACCCTGCCTATTAGTACTTGTACCTGTCAGCAAACCTCGCCAGCGGTTCAGCTTCACCAACCAAGCCAAAACTGACCCCTCTACCCTCCCTCTCAACAGTGAAATGTAGAACTACCTGTGGTCTAAGAAAATATTATATAGGAAAATAATCGATATCAATAACCAGATATATGCAGATAGTTATATTAAATTGCCTGGTTAAGATGGGGTTGTTCTTTGATAATTAGATGTTTAGCTGGCTAGCCTTAAACAACGAGTAGTGATTAACGGATAGGTCTAAGAATGGTAAGACTTAACAAGTGGTGTGCCAAAAGGAACAGTCTCGGGACCACTAGTCTTTGTCACATTTCACTGGCCAACTATACTGAAACTTTTTTAGTAACTTTTCTGAACCTATTTCCGATGCAGATTACGAATTTTTAGTCCGTTTCAGTACAACACGTCTCATTTTCTTTACATAATTTTTCACTTCAACTGCAGATACACGATGGATGGGTGAAGGTAAGATGATAAAATCTGTTCCAGTTCAAACTTTTTGATGCAGAAATTCAGTTTTCCTAGATAGAAGGCATACAAAAAAGATACTGTCCAGAAAGACAAGCCAAAAATGTTGAGCTTTTAGCCTTCTATGGCGTTCTTCACAAGCTAAAAGATCTGAGCTTTGGACCTCCTATAACATCTAATAGTAATCTGCAAGCATTCCTTCATTTCAGAAACCCTGATATCGATGCTCCATCGCGCTAATGTCCTGATGGAAGCGAACTCCTTCTTTGTCAAGCACTACTCAAAAGTTCTGTGCAAAAACGTTCACATGCGAATGGAGGAAATGCATTTTGAGCGACATCCTACATCCCACAGCAGCTTGGGATTTCAGAAGTCTTTCCACGCCGCGTTCAAAATCCGGAAATCTTATGTTTCCCAAGAAAGTTTCAAATAGCCAACCGAATGAGTTCCAAGCCTCCACCTCCAAGTCATCAAGATGTATTACTGAAATTGTGGTCTTTCAGAAGTTTCTTTATCTGCGGACCAACTAAGATGCCTTCTTTCAACTCGGCCTCAATGATCTTCGGGATCTTTTTGTGCCACATACTTCAATCCTTTCGAATTTGTCTTCGCCACTGTTTTCACAAATTGCTTCTTGAGACCAAGCTTTATGTGGAGCGGGTGAAGAACATTTTGTAGATCAACCAGAGGCTTACATAGATGCCTGAAATTCCTGGCTCATATGATCTTCGTTGAGGCCAGACCGACTCTATAGACTGCGTGGAAGTTGCTCGACTATCTCAAAGGCATAAAAAGACAGCGGTATTTCGTGAATCCTGACTATACTCCCATTAGCATGCCCATCACTTTCAAGTCCCTACGTATTTTCCGGTTGTAATTTGTGTATCTTATGGCATCTAGGAGTGCCTGCATGTTCTCATAACACTCCTTCATGTGCACTGATGCCTTACAGGAACGGAGGGTTTCTTGTTCCCATTGTGAAGCAGCACCGCTTTCAGATTTCTCTTAGATGAGTGGATGAACAAGCGCCATTGAGAGGCATCATTATCTTAGGATAAGCAGTAAAATAATGCGTCAAGACTCTTACAAAAATAGAGCGGTCCAGCCACGGAAGTTGAGAAGTTAGCATGACTCCTTTTCCTGAAATAAGTTAGGCGAACGTCCTTCTTGAGTAGACATGAAAAGTAGACGTGATACAAGAAAATGGACTGCATTTTCGAAATCAGCGTCCAAAACTACGCCCATTACACCACAGGGCATGTGTGTTGAAAATCAATTATCTACCAGTGTTATCAACAGCCTAGATGCACTGCATTGTAAGATGTTAGAGTTCACGGATGATACTAATCTGCGGAGAAAATCAAGTAATCAAATGTTTATAGCTGCAAGCTGGCACAAACAGTCTGATAGACTGGGCTCATTGGTGCCAAATGATTTCTGATATTGATAGATGCAAAGCTCTTCACATATCGATGAAACCGAAAAGACAAGCTACGTTAAGATTATTGTCTGTGCTGCAGTTGGTAAATGAAATAAAGTTCTTAAGTGCAAAAGCCAAATAAGCACTGTTAAAAAGAAGTGAGAATATGTGAACAAAATTTTTGGCTACTGCACTCGAATTCAAACCTAAGAAAGTTAGTCTCACTCATTTCAGTTCACTGCTGTGCTTCCACCTTGAAAATCAAGTTCAGTTTTGGTCACCTCACTTGAAAAAAGACAGACCGATTAGAGACCGATTAGGCGAGCTACCAAGATGATTCCCAGACTGACAAACAAATCCTAAGAGAGCGGAGAGGAAGACTTAAGTTTATTCAGTTTAAAAAGATGGTAGAGATTATTTGAAACTGCTATTCGAAATCATCCTAGGCTTTGACAGTAGTTTCGATTTAAGCAGCCATTGTAAATCAAGGCTGAATTGAATTCGATGTCACTCAGTAATCGACACACACGTTGGGGAAACTATTTTCGTTACTTAGAATGAGGAAAACATTTGTTCTTCAGCAGGATTGTTTACATAAAGAGGGACCTCCTACTTGTGATACACCTAAGAACTGTCAAGACAAATAAATCGCTTCAGACAAAGGTCCGTAGGGACAGTAAATGATGCAGGTATTTCTTTAATGTCTTGTCCATGCCACAACATAAGGAATAGCAAATATAGTTAGTGAGCTAACTCTCCATATCATCTCTCTCGCCACTTTACCCACCTTGTCAAAACTCACCTTTCACCGTTTCTGTCAACATTCCTGCATCCTCCCCACCTCCACCCCAGCCAACACAATCAACCCTACAACTCACTCTGTCAACACCGACGCCCTCCCAGTCTCCCTGTCAGTACATCCACCGCTTCACTCTCATTGGCAAAGCTCTCTCCTCTCCACCTCCTTCCCTTGTCAGCTCTTCCGCTGGTCCATCCCATCTATAAACTCTCTCTCCTCCTCCTTTATCTCACCACTCTCACCCTTCCGCCCTACCTGTCAACACTCTTGCTTTTTTTCAGGCTTGAGTACTCCTGCCTTCCAACCTTCCCTATCAATACCCAAACCATTTCACCTTCCCAATTAGCATTCCCGTTCTTCTACCCTCCTGTGAAACCCCGCCCTTCTTTCCTCTATGTCAACGCTTACATTGTTCTATTTACCCTGTCAGACCTCCCACCTCTCCATCCACTCTGTCAAAGCCCCCGCCTATTCTCTCTCCTTGGCAATACCCCTACTCCTTTACTACCTATTCTCTTTTCTTACCCTTACAGTACTCTCATTACATCATCCTACCTTACAAAATTCCTGCCTTTTCACTCTTCCTGTCAACAGTCCTGCAACTCCATCATTTTGTCTGTCATTTGTTTCACCATTCCAGCTTCCATTTTAGCATCTCTTGTTCTCCATCCCCCTTAGCAACCACTCTGTCTCTTCCCTCTACCTGTCAGCAATACAGACTCTCTCTCTCTCTCTCTCTCTCTCTCTCTCTCTCTCTCTCTCTCTCTCTCTCTATATATATATATATATATATATATATATATATATATATATATATATATCTTTTTTTTTTTTTTGCTTTGTCGCTGTCTCCCGCGTTTGCGAGGTAGCGCAAGGAAACAGACGAAAGAAATAGCCCAAGCCACCCCCATACACATGTATATACATACGTCCACGCACGCAAATATACATACCTACACAGCTTTCCATGGTTTACCCCAGACGCTTCACATGCCCCGATTCAATCCACTGACAGCACGTCAACCCCGGTATACCACATCGCTCCAATTCACTCTATTCCTTGCCCTCCTTTCACCCTCCTGCATGCTCAGGCCCCGATCACTCAAAATCTTTTTCACTCCATCTTTCCACCTCCAATTTGGTCTCCCTCTTCTCCTCGTTCCCTCCACCTCCGACACATATATCCTCTTGGTCAATCTTTCCTCACTCATTCTCTCCATGTGCCCAAACCATTTCAAAACACCCTCTTCTGCTCTCTCAACCACGCTCTTTTTATTTCCACACATCTCTCTTACCCTTACGTTACTTACTCGATCAAACCACCTAACACCACACATTGTCCTCAAACATCTCATTTCCAGCACATCCATCCTCCTGCGCACAACTCTATCCATAGCCCACGCCTCGCAACCATAAAACATTGTTGGAACCACTATTCCTTCAAACATACCCATTTTTGCTTTCCGAGATAATGTTCTCGACTTCCACACATTCTTCAAGGCTCCCAGAATTTTCGCCCCCTCCCCCACCCTATGATCCACTTCCGCTTCCATGGTTCCATCCGCTGCCAGATCCACTCCCAAATATCTAAAACACTTCACTTCCTCCAGTTTTTCTCCATTCAAACTCACCTCCCAATTGACTTGACCCTCAACCCTACTGTACCTAATAACCTTGCTCTTATTCACATTTACTCTTGACTTTCTTCTTTCACACACTTTACCAAACTCAGTCACCAGCTTCTGCAGTTTCTCACATGAATCAGCCACCAGCGCTGTATCATCAGCGAACAACAACTGACTCACTTCCCAAGCTCTCTCATCCCCAACAGACTTCATACTTGCCCCTCTTTCCAAAACTCTTGCATTCACCTCCCTAACAACCCCATCCATAAACAAATTAAACAACCATGGAGACATCACACACCCCTGCCGCAAACCTACATTCACTGAGAACCAATCACTTTCCTCTCTTCCTACACGTACACATGCCTTACATCCTCGATAAAAACTTTTCACTGCTTCTAACAACTTGCCTCCCACACCATATATTCTAAATACCTTCCACAGAGCATCTCTATCAACTCTATCATATGCCTTCTCCAGATCCATAAATGCTACATACAAATTCATTTGCTTTTCTAAGTATTTCTCACATACATTCTTCAAAGCAAACACCTATATATATATATATATATACATTTACATTTATTTATCATATTTTGCTTTGTCGCTGTCTCCCGCGTTAGCGAGGTAGCGCAAGGAAACAGACGAAAGAATGGCCCAACCCGCCCATATACATATGTATATACATACACGTCCACACACGCAAATATACATACCTATACATCTCAATGTAAACATATATATACACACACAGACATATACATATATACACATGTACATAATTCATACTATCTGCCTTTATCTGCTCCCATCGCCACCTCGCCACACATGGAATAACATCCCCCTCCCCCCTCATGTGTGCGAAGTAGCGCTAGGAAAGACACGAAAGGCCCCATTCATTCACACTCAGTCTCTATCTGTCATGTAATAATGCACCGAAACCACAGCTCCCTTTCCACATCCAGGCCCCACACACTTTCCATGGTTTACCCCAGACGCTTCATATGCCCTGGTTCAATCCACTGACAGTACGTCGATCCCGGTATACCACATCGTTCCAATTCACTCTATTTCTTGCACGCCTTTCACCCTCCTGCATGTTCAGGCCCCGATCACTCAAAATCTTTTTCACTCCATATTCCACCTCCAATTTGGTCTCCCACTTCTCATCGTTCCCTCCACCTCTGACACATATATCCTCTTGGTCAATCTTTCCTCACTCATTCTCTCCATGTGACCAAACCATTTCAAAACACCCTCTTCTGCTCTCTCAACCACACTCTTTTTATTTCCACACATCTCCCTCACCCTTACATTACTTACTCGATCAAACCACCTCACACCACATATTGTCCTCAAACATCTCATTTCCAGCACATCCACCCTCCTGCGCACAACTCTATCCACAGCCCACGCCTCGCAACCATACAACATTGTTGGAACCACTATTCCTTCAAACATACCCATTTCTGCTTTCCGAGATAATGTTCTCGACTTCCACACATTCTTCAAGGCTCCCAGAATCTTCGCCCCCTCCCCCACCCTATGATTCACTTCCGCTTCCATGGTTCCATCCGCTGCCTGATCCACTCCCAGATATCTAAAACACTTTACTTCCTCCAGTTTTTCTCCATTCAAACTTACCTCCCAATTGACTTGACCCGCAACCCTACTGTACCTAATAACCTTGCTCTTATTCACATTTACTCTTAATTTTCTTCTTTCACACACTTTACCAAACTCAGTCACCAGCTTCTGCAGTTTCTTACATGAATCAGCCACCAGCGCTGTATCATCAGCGAACAACAACTGACTCACTTCCCAAGCTCTCTCATCCACAACAGACTTCATACTTGCCCCTCTTTCCAAAACTCTTGCATTTACCTCCCTAACAACCCCATCCATAAACAAATTAAACAACCATGGAGACATCACACACCCCTGCCGCAAACCTACATTCACTGAGAACCAATCACTTTCCTCTCTTCCTACACGAACACATGCCTTACATCCTCGATGAAAACTTTTCACTGCTTCTAACAACTTGCCTCCCACACCATATATTCTTAATACCTTCCACAGCGCATCTCTATCAACTCCATCATATGCCTTCTCCAGATCCATAAATGCTACATACAAATCCATTTGTTTTTCTAAGCATTTCTCACATACATTCTTCAAAGCAAACACCTGATCCACACATCCTCTACCACTTCTGAAACCACACTGCTCTTCCCCAATCTGATGCTCTGTACACGCCTTCACCCTCTCAATCAATAATCTCCCATATAGTTTACCAGGAATACTCAACAAACTTATACCTCTGTAATTTGAGCACTCACTCTTATCCCCTTTGCCTTTGTACAATGGCACTATGCAAGCATTCCGCCAATCCTCAGGCACCTCACCATGAATCATACATACATTAAATAACCTTACCAACAAGTCAACAATACAGTCACCCCCTTTTTTAATAAATTCCACTGCAATACCATCCAAACCTGCTGCTTTGCCGGCTTTCATCTTCCATAAGGCTTTTACTACCTCTTCTCTATTTACCAAATCATTTTCCCTAATCCTCTCACTTTGCACACCACCTCGACCAAAACACCCTATATCTGCCACTCTATCATCAAACACATTCAACAAACCTTCAAAATACTCACTCCATCTCCTTCTCACATCACCACTACTTGCTATCACCTCCCCATTAGCCCCCTTCACTGAAGTTCCCATTTGCTCCCTTGTCTTACGCACTTTATCTACCTCCTTCCAAAACATCTTTTTATTCTCCCTGAAATTTAATGTTACTCTCTCACCCCAACTCTCATTTGCCCTCTTTTTCACCTCTTGCACCTTTCTCTTGACCTCCTGCCTCTATATTTTATACTTCTCCCACTCATTTGCATATTTTCCCTGCAAAAATCGTTCAAATGCCTCCCTCTTCTCTTTCACTAATAATCTTACTTCTTCATCCCACCACTCACTACCTTTTCTAATTAACCCACCTCCCACGCTTCTCATGCCAAAAGCATCTTTTGCGCAAGCCCTCACTGCTTCCCTAAATACATCCCATTCCTCCCCCACTCCCCTTACCTCCTTTGTTCTCACCTTTTTCCATCCTGTACTCAGTCTCTCCTGGTACTTCCTCACACAAGACTCCTTCCCAAGCTCACTTACTCTCACCACTCTCTTCACCTCAACATTCTCTCTTCTTTTCTGAAAAACCCCCACATATCCTCACCTTCGCCTCCACAAGATAATGATCAGACATCCCTCCAGTTGCACCTCTCAGCACATTAACATCCAAAAGTCTCTCTTTCGTGCGTCTATCAATTAACACGCAATCCAATAACGCTCTCTGTCCATCTATCCTACTTACATACGTATACTTATGTATATCTCGCTTTTTAAACCAGGTATTCCCAATCAGCAGTTCTTTTTCAGCACATAAATCTACAAGCTCTTCACCATTTCCATTTACAACACTGAACACTCCATGTATACCAATTATTCCCTCAACTGCCACATTACTCACCTTTGCATTCAAATCACCCATCACTATAACCCGGTCTTGTGCATCAAAACCACTAACACACTCATTCAGCTGCTCCCAAAACACTTGCCTCTCATGATCTTTCTTCTCATGCCCAGGTGCATATGCACCAATAATCACCCATCTCTCTCCATCAACTTTCAGTTTTACCCACATCAATCTAGAAGTTACTTTCTTACACTCTATCACATACTCCCACAACTTATGATTCAGGAGTAGTGCTACTCCTTCCCTTGCGCTTGTCCTCTCACTAACTCCTGACTTTACTTCCAAGATATTCCCAAACCACTCTTCCCCTTTACCTTTTAGCTTCGTTTCACTCAGAGCCAAAACATCTAGGTTTCTTTCCTCAAACATACTACCTTTCTCTCCTTTTTTCTCATCTTGGTTACATCCACACACATTTAGACACCCCAATGTGAGCCTTCGAGGAGGATGAGCACTCCTCGCGTGACTCCTTCTGTTTCCCCTTTTTCGAAAGTTAAAATAAAAGTAGGGAGGGTTTCTGGCCCCCCGCTCCCGTCCCCTTTAGCCGCCTTCTACGACACGTGAGGAATGCGTGGGAAGTATATATATATATATATATATATATATATATATATATATATATATATATATATATATATATATATATATATATATATATATATAATATATATATATATATATATATATATATATATATATATATATATATATATATCTTCTATCTCTCTCTCTCTCTCTATCACTCGTTCCATCTCTCTCTCTCTCTCTCTCTCTCTCTCTCTCTCTCTCTCTCTCTCTCTCTCTCTCTCTCTCTCTCTCTCCATCTTTCTCTCTATATCTTTCTCTCTCTATCTTTCTCTCTCTATCTTTCTCTCTCTTTCTATCTCTCTCTCCATCTTTCTCTATCTCTCTTTCTCTCTCGTGTCGAGAGATTTATCAGTTAAGAATAGTTTCTTGAAATTCTTTAGCTAGTAATGAGCAAAACTGATCGATCATCAACACTATTAAGTATCAGTTTCTTCTCTTCATCTTCAAAGATATATATATATATATATATATATATATATATATATATATATATATATATATATATATATATATATATATATATATATCTTTTCTTTCTTTTAAACTATTCGCCATTTCCCGCGTTAGCGAGGTAGCGTTAAGAACAGAGGTCTGGGCCTTTTTTGGAATATCCTCACCTGGCCCCCTCTGTTCCTTCTTTTGGAAAAAAAAAAAAAAACGAGAGGGGAGGATTTCCAGCCCCCCGCTCCCTCCCCTTTTAGTCGCCTTCTATGACACGCAGGGAATACGTGGGAAGTATTCTTGATCCCCTATCCCCAGGGATAAACATATATATATATATATATATATATATATATATATATATATATATATATATATATATATATATATATACATATACACACATGTACATAATTCATACTGTCTGCCCGTATTCATTCCCGTCGCCACCCCGCCACACATGAAATGACAACCCCCTCCCCCCGAATGAGCGTGAGGTAGTAGCTCTAGGAAAAGACAACAAAGGCTACATTCGTTCACACTCAGTCTCTAGCTGTCATGTGTAATGCACCGAAACCGCAGCTCCCTTTCCACATTCACCTCTTGACTCAACGGACATACATGATATTACTGTAACATCCACTATTTCTTGGAAACCCCACATTATTGGAACAGCTAAGTCTGCCTCTAAGAAACTGGGTGTCCTGTTTGTCGAAACTCCTTGTCCCATGAACAGTTGCTCCGTTATACAAGGAAGTGATTCGTCCTTGTATGAAATTCTACTCTCACGTCTGAGGTGGTTCTAGCTCTGCATCCTCACTTGACCGTTGAGTCCACAACGATCGGTTCTATAAACTATCCCAGGCAAACTTCCAAACTTATCTCCTTGTCCTACGCCGCGATGTTGGTTCACTATCCCTCTTCTAGAGGCATTATTTTGGTTTTTACTCTCGAGAGCTGGCTGCTTGTGAACGCTAAATATAAATTTACTATTGTGTCCAACGGAAATCTATCCATATGTACAGTTTAATCTAATATTCATATTTTCTCCGTTTACATCATTAGATTACACATGATTAAACTTAAAAACTAAAATATATTAGAGAGAGAGAGAGAGAGAGAGAGAGAGAGAGAGAGAGAGAGAGAGAGAGAGAGAGAGAGAGAGAGAGAGAGAGAGAGAGCTGCTGAAACAGATTATCTTAATGAGAGGAAACAGGTAGGAAACCTCTCCTAACAGAGGTAAAAATGCCTGCAACAGTCCAAGGTATATTGTTACTCACATTAGCACAAACAGGTAAGTCCTTCCCTTGGCTCACACTGCAATTTCCCTAACACCAGAGACCGAGCCATCCCTCACACAAGGACCGTCAAGTAAGGTCCTACCCTGACACGGCCAGCAATATATCTAACAGCAGGGCCCGGGTAGTCTCTCATACAGAGCGAAGGAAACCCAGGCTCCCGCCATGAATATTGTAGCAAGTGTCTCTCCCGCATCCCTCATAGCCTCCTGCACCGACCCAGGACAAAGCAACGTCCCAGAAGCCACAAGTGAGTTGGTGGCCTTGACTCATGAGGACAGACTGAGGTCTGGAGCTGGAAATGGCTAATGGATCTCAGGCACTTCAACCGTTACATTATGTTACATAAACAAAAAGAAAATCATTGTATTCACACAAACGCGCGTGCTACTGAGTCAAGCATTCAAGATGCTGTAAATTAATTTATGTAAACATCACTGTTGTATGAGAAACACGGAAGTGGAACATACCCACAACAGAACACCCACAAGTTTGTAACTTGAGAGAGGTGAGGTCGTCGAGGGTGACCTGAGCTCTAACACCTTCACCTGTTTCTTACTTCATTTGTCTGTCCTGCCCAGTGGCGGCTGGTATAGTACATTCCGGTACTCTTCCTCTGCATTCATTACTAACGATATGATTATACGAAAGCGCTTGACATCGTATTTTCCGTCTCAATGTGGTTTTACCTGCATTTTATGCACACGCATTACTTGTGTGATGTTTGCATGTTGCCATGAGAAATATCATTGAATCTTCTATTATTGAATACATATAGAATCACAATCTTAATATTAGTAAAAGGTCCATACAAATTGGATAACTTTATTGTTGATAAAATTTGTAAAATAATAAGTTTATGATACGCTCGTTGTCTGTCTTGGACACTCGCATGTTTACCAAATGGCGTCCTAGCTACGTCATTTCGTTGTATATCAACTGATTGCTATATTTCTCTCTTGTGTCTCCCCTGATGCTGTGATTATTAAACGAAAGTGCACTTGGGAACTTATCGTGTTTCATTTTCCCCGTATATATTTTCATTTTATTCATTTGTTTTGCTTTGTCGCTGTCTCCCGCGTTAGCGAGGTAGCGCAAGGAAACAGACGAAAGAATGGCCCAACCCGCCCACATACACATGTATGTACATACACGTCCACACACGCAAATATACATACCTATACATCTCAATGTACACACATGTATACACACACAGACATATACATATATACACATGTACATAATTCATACTGTCTGCCTTTATTTGTTCCCATCGCCGCCTCGCCACACATGGAATAACAACCCCCTCCCCCCCTCATGTGTGCGAGGTAGCGCTAGGAAAAGACACCAAAAGCCCCATTCATTCACACTCAGTCTCTAGCTGTCATGTAATAATGCACCGAAACCACAGCTCCCTTTCCACATCCAGGCCCCACACACTTTCCATGGTTTACCCCAGACGCTTCACATGCCCTGGTTCAATCCATTAACAGTACGTCGACCCCGGTATACCACATCGTTCCAATTCACTCTATTCCTTGCACGCCTTTCACCCTCCTGCATGTTCAGGCCTCGATCACTCAAAATCTTTTTCACTCCATCTTTCCACCTCCAATTTGGTCTCCCACTTCTCCTCGTTCCCTCCACCTCTGACACATATATCCTTTTTGTCAATCTTTCCTCACTCATTCTCTCCATGAGACCAAAACCACTTCAAAACACCCTCTTCTGCTCTCTCAACCACATTCTTTTTATTTCCACACATCTCTCTTACCCTTTCATTACTTACTCGATCCAACCACCTCACACCACATATTGTCCTCAAACATCTCATATCCAGCATATCCACCCTCCTCCGCACAACTCTATCTATAGCCCACGCCTCGCAACCATATAACATTGTTGGAACCACTATTCCTTCAAACATACACATTTTTGCTTTCCAAGATAACGTTCTCGACTTCCACACATTCTTCAACGCTCCCAGAACTTTCGCCCCCTCCCCCACCCTATGATTCACTTCCGCTTCCATGGTTCCATCCGCTGCCAAATCCACTCCCAGATATCTAAAACACTTCACTTCCTTCAGTTTTTCTCCATTCAAACTTACCTCCCAGTTGACTTGTCCCTCAACCCTACTGTACCTAATAACCTTGTTTTTATTTACATTTACTCTCACCTTTCTTCTTTCACTCACTTTACCAAACTCAGTCACCAACTTCTGCAGTTTCTCACCCGAATCATCCACTATCGCTATGTCATCAGCGAACAACAGCTGACTCACTTCTCAAGCTCTCTCATCCACAACAGACTGCATACTTGCCCCTTTTTCCAAAACTCTTGCATTCACCTCCCTAACAACCCCATCCATAAACAAATTTAACAACCATGGAGACATCACGCATCCCTGCCGCAAACCAACATTCACTGAGAACCAATCACTTTCCTCTCTTCCTACACACGTACACATGCCTTACATCCTCGATAAAAACTTTTCATTGCTTCTAACAACTTGCCTCCCATACCGTATATTCTTAATACCTTCCACAGAGCATCTCTATCAATTCTGTCATATGCCTTCTCCAGATCCATAAATGCTCCATACAAATCTAAGTATTTCTCACATGCATTCTTTAAAGCAAACGCCTGATCCACACATCATCTACCACTTCTAAAACCACGCTGCTCTTCCCCAATCTGATGCTCTGCACATGCCTTCACCTTCTCAACCAATACCCTCCCATATAATTTCTCCAAAATGGTTTAAGATAGGTTCAAGGATAGCCGCAGACCAGCAAAAAATAGTGATGATAATGAAAACAATGATAATGACAATGTTAGTAATATATATATGGATCATGGTGAAGTGCATCAGGTTTGGCGAAATGCATGCATTGTGCCATTTTAGAAAGGCAAGGGGGATAAAGATGAATGTTCAAACTACAGAATTACAAGTTTGTTATTGTACTTGGTGTGTTGTATGGGATATTAATGATTGAGAGGGTAAATGTATGTACAAAGTATCAGACTTGGGAGGAGCAGTGTGCTTTCATAGGGCTCGCTAGAGATACCATTTGGAAGGTCTGAAGAATATACGGTGTGAGAGGAAAGATGCTAGAACAGAGGGCAGTCTTTATTAAGGATGGAAGGCATGTGTACGATTAAGAGGAGAGGTGAGGAAATGGTTCCAAGTGAAGGTTGGTCTGCGGTTGGGGTGTTTGATGTCACCTTAGCTGTTTAGTTTGTTCATGGATGAGATGATAAGGGAATCAAATGCTAGAATCTTGATCAAAGGGGCGAGTATGCAGTCTGTAGAGCATGGGAGGTCATGGGAAGCGAGTCAATTGCTGTTTGCTGATGATACAGCACTTGTGGCACACACTAGTGAGAAACTGCAGAAGTTGGTGGCTGATTTTGGGGCGATGCTTGAAAGTAGCAAGTTGAGAAAAAATTTGAATAAAACAAGGTTATTAGGTTTAACGGGTTCAAGGACAGGTTAGATGGAGCGTGAGTTTGAATAGACATATATTTAACGGGCAACATGTTTTAGGAAATGAAGTGCTTTAGATATCTGGAAGCGAACATAGAAGCGAATGGAATCATTGTAGCTTTGTGTCATAGGGTGTGTCAGTGGGTGTTCTGAGAACGATTAAGGTATGGAAAGGAAGATCGTTATCTCGGAAAGCAAAAATGGGCACGTTTAAAGGCATAGCAGTACCAACAATATTACATGAATGCAAAGGAATGTTGATGTAATGGAAATGAATGTTTGAGGACAGTATGTGGTGTGAGGCCGTTTGATAGAATAAGTAATGATAGGGTAAGAGAGAGGTGTGGTTTATAAAAGAATGTAGTTGAGAGAGCTAAAGAGGGTTTATTGAAATGGTTTGGACATGTGGAGAAAATGAGGAAAAGAAGGCAAAATGATATATGTGTTAGAATTGAAGGAAACACGGAGAACGAGCAAATCAAGTTAAAGATGGAAGAATGAAATGAAAAAGATTTTGAGCGATCAGGGCCTGAACACGCAGGAGGGTGAAGGCATGCACATGAAGGAGTGAATTAGAACGAGTGGAATATAGGGGGCGACGTGCTGTCAATGGACTGAACTAGGGAATGTGAATCGTCTGAGGTAATATATAGAAAGGTTTGTGAAACCTGGCTGTGGACAGGAAGCTGCGGTTTCGGTGCGTTACACATGACAGCTAGCTAGAGGATGAATATGAACGGATGCAGACTTTCTTCGTTTGTTCTTAGCGCTACTTCCTAACATGGTAAACATCGATCAAGAATGAAACACTAATAATGAAAATAATGATAGTTATAATTCATGATGGTGATAATAACAATAGCAATAAAAGTAATAATGGTAAAATTGATGATAATGATAATAATAATAATTGAAATAATAATAATGATAATAATAATGATAATGATGATAATAATGATAATAGTAACAATGATAATAATGATAATGATAAAAATAATAACAATAATGATAATAATAATAATAATAAACCGGCAAGGCAGCAGGTTTGGATGGTATTGCAGTGGAATTTATTAAAAAAGGGGGTGACTGTATTATTGACTGGTTGCTAAGGTTATTTAATGTATGTATGACTCATGGTGAGGTGTCTGAGGATTGGCGGAATGCGTGCATAGTGCCATTGTACAAAGGCAAAGGGGATAAGAGTGAGTGCTCAAATTACAGAGGTATAAGTTTGTTGAGTATTCCTGGTAAATTATATGGGAGGGTATTGATTGAGAGGGTGAAGGCATGTACAGAGCATTAGATTGGGGAAGAGCAGTGTGGTTTCAGAAGTGGTAGAGGATGTGTGGATCAGGTGTTGGCTTTGAAGAATGTATGTGAGAAATACTTAGAAAAGCAAATGGATTTGTATGTAGCATTTATGGATCTGGAGAAGGCATATGACAGAGTTGATAGAGATGCTCTGTGGAAGGTATTAAGAATATATGGTGTGGGAGGAAAGTTGTTAGAAGCAGTGAAAAGTTTTTATCGAGGATGTAAGGCATGTGTACGTGTAGGAAGAGAGGAAAGTGATTGGTTCTCGGTGAATGTAGGTTTGCGGCAGGGGTGTGTGATGTCTCCATGGTTGTTTAATTTGTTTATGGATGGGGTTGTTAGAGAGGGGAATGCAAGAGTTTTGGAAAGAGGGGCAAGTATGAAGTCTGTTGTGGATGAGAGAGCTTGGGAAGTGAGTCAGTTGTTGTTCGCTGATGATACAGCGCTGGTGGCTGATTCATGTGAGAAACTGCAGAAGCTGGTGACTGAGTTTGGTAAAGTGTGTGAAAGAAGAAAGTTAAGAGTAAATGTGAATAAGAGCAAGGTTATTAGGTACAGTAGGGTTGAGGGTCAAGTTAATTGGCAGGTAAGTTTGAATGGAGAAAAACTGGAGGAAGTAAAGTGTTTTAGATATCTGGGAGTGGATCTGGCAGCGGATGGAACCATGGAAGCGGAAGTGGATCATAGGGTGGGGGAGGGGGCGAAAACCCTGGGAGCCTTGAAGAATGTTTGGAAGTCGAGAACATTATCTCGGAAAGCAAAAATGGGTATGTTTGAAGGAATAGTGGTTCCAACAATGTTGTATGGTTGCGAGGCGTGGGCTATTGATAGAGTTGTGCGCAGGAGGATGGATGTGCTGGAAATGAGATGTTTGAGGACAATGTGTGGTGTGAGGTGGTTTGATCGAGTAAGTAACGTAAGGGTAAGAGAGATGTGTGGAAATAAAAAGAGTGTGGTTGAGAGAGCAGAAGAGGGTGTTTTGAAATGGTTTGGGCACATGGAGAGAATGAGTGAGGAAAGATTGACCAAGAGGATATATGTGTCGGAGGTGGAGGGAACGAGGAGAAGTGGGAGACCAAATTGGATTTGGAAAGATGGAGTGAAAAAGATTTTGTGTGATCGGGGCCTGAACATGCAGGAGGGTGAAAGGAGGGCAAGGAATATAGTGAATTGGATCGATGTGGTATACCGGGGTTGACGTGCTGTCAGTGGATTGAATCGGGGCATGTGAAGCGTCTGGGGTAAACCATGGAAAGCTGTGTAGGTTATGTATATTTGCGTGTGTGGACGTATGTATATACATGTGTATGGGGGTGGGTTGGGCCATTTCTTTCGTCTGTTTCCTTGCGCTACCTCGCAAACGCGGGAGACAGCGACAAAGCAAAAAGAAAAAAAAAAGAAAAAAAATAATAATGATAATGATGATAATAGTAATAATAATGATAATAACTGGTAATATTTTTATCATGAAATAAAGGTAAAGTTCAAGCTATCATCGTACCCAAGATTTCATGATCGAGTCTCCTACATCAGTTGTAATCTTGGAAGCATCCTGTTGTGGGTACTGACAGGCTCATTGTCAGAGTTGCAAACAAATTATGATCAAACTTCTGCTACTCTAATCAAATTCAGAATCAGAACCTCTCGCAACTGCACCAAATTTTCCAAAATAATGCTATGAACTGGGATTGGATTGTCATTCAGAGTTTACCAAAAATGTCATCGTTAATAACTTTAGTTTAAATAAGCAGACAGTAGTTTAAAGCCATTGTATGTCATTCCTCTGGAGCTATTCAAATACTTTAAAGAACTCTATAATTCTTTTATGAACGCATCTAAAACAAATGCCAAATTTGTTGAATACCTTTTCAGAGAACTTGGATCGCAAGATAGAATTACTGCCTATTTCCATATATATTGGAAGAGGCGATGATACAAGTGAATGGTACAAGAGAGCAAGGAATTTATTTCGTAGGAAAAGACAAGAGGATCAGAGACAATATCAAGACATCACAGCAGGCACAGCTCGGGACACTGTTTCACAAAGTCACTGGAATACAATAAAAGGGAAACTTTACAATATATAAATGACTTGAAAGATTTCTCATTAAAAGCAGAGAAAACTAGCATGCGGGAGGTGAATATACTGCAGCCATTCTGGAGAGAGGAACGTCTTGGAATAAGAAGTTATGATTCCGTACATGAAGTGCCAGCCGAGAAGAGAATGAATGTCATACATCTTATGGAAAGGTGTCATGAAAGGAATGTGTCTGGTGCGTGCGTAGAGGGGATGTCCAGGGTCACTGTTGATACCTAAGAAGAACAGCAATGTGTACTACACTAAAAACGGATGACAAGAATAAGTGACCCACTCAGGTTGCGAGGGGAGAGTCCTAAGATTCGTCATGGTAAAGTAAATGTGAAGGGCATTATGAGAAGCCACTGACTAAAGGGACCAGACCAATGGCACTAAATGTCAAGATCAATAGAATCTTGAGAGATTCCCTTATTACCAAACATGATGTTGACATTTTCATTTTTTAACACGCAGGCATACACAGAAAAACACACGCACACACGCGTCATGAAATATATATATATATATATATATATATATATATATATATATATATATATATATATATATATATATATATATATATATATATATATATATATATATATTTATATATATATATATATATATATATATAAATATATATATATATATATATATATATATATATATATATATATATATTCATTCATCTATTTTCCTTTGTCGCTGTCTCCCGCGTTTGCGAGGTAGGGCAAGGAAACAGACGAAAGAAATGGCCCAACCCACCGCCATACACATGTATAATACATACACGTCCACACACGCAAATATACATACCTATACATCTCAATGTACACATATATATATACACACACACACACATACATATATACCCATGCACACAATTCACACTGTCTGCCTCTATTCATTCCCATCGCCACCTCGCCACACATGGAATACCATCCCCCTCCCCCCTCATGTGTGCGAGGTAGCGCTAGGAAAAGAAAACAAAGGCCACATTCGTTCACACTCAGTCTCTAGCTGTCATGCAATAATGCCCGAAACCACAGCTCCTTTTCCGCATCCAGGCCCCACACAACTTCCCATGGTCTACCACAGACGCTTCACATGCCCTGATTCAATCCACTGACAGCACGTCAACCCCGGTAAACCACATCGATCCAATTCACTCTATTCCTTGCCCGCCTTTCACCTTCCTGCATGTTCATGCCCCGATCACTCAAAATCTTTTTCACTCCATCTTTCCACCTCGAATTTGGTATCCCACTTCTCCTCGTTCCCTCCACCTCCGACACATATATCCTCTTGGTCAATCTTTCCTCACTCATTCTCTCCATGTGCCCAAACCATTTCAAAACACCCTCTTCTGCTCTCTCAACAACGATCTTTTTATTTCCACATATCTCTCTTACCCTTACATGACTTACTCGATCAAACCACCTCACACCACACATTGTCCTCAAACATCTCATTTCCAGCACATCCACCCTCCTGCGCACAACTCTATCCATAGCCCACGCCTCGCAACCATACAACATTGTTGGAACCACTATTCCTTCAAACATACCCATTTTTGCCTTACGAGATAATGTTCTCGACTTCCAAACATTCTTCAAGGCTCCCAGGATTTTCGCCCCTCCCCCACCCTATGATTCACTTCCGCTTCCATGGTTCCATCCGCTGCCAGATCCACTCCTAGATATCTAAAACACTTCACTTCCTCCAGTTTTTCTCCATTCAAACTTACCTCCCAATTGACTTGACCCTCAACCCTACGGTACCTAATAACCTTGCTCTTACTCACATTTACTCTTAACTTTCTTCTTTCACACACTTTACCAAACTCAGTCACCAGCTTCTGCAGTTTCTCACATGAATCAGCCACCAGCGATGTATCATCAGCGGACAACATGGTTGTTTAATTTGTTTATGGATGGGGTTGTTAGGGAGGTGAATACAAGAGTTTTGGAAAGAGGGGCAAGTATGAAGTCTGTTGGGGATGAGAGAGCTTGGGAAGTGAGTCAGTTGTTGTTCGCTGATGATACAGCGCTGGTGGCTGATTCATGTGAGAAACTGCAGAAGCTGGTGACTGAGTTTGGTAAAGTGTGTGAAAGAAGAAAGTTAAGAGTAAATGTGAATAAGAGCAAGGTTATTAGGTACAGTAGGGTTGAGGGTCAAGTCAATTGGGAGGTAAGTTTGAATGGAGAAAAACTGGAGGAAGTAAAGTGTTTTTAGATATCTGGGAGTGGATCTGGCAGCGGATGGAACCATGGAAGCGGAAGTGGATCATAGAGTGGGGGAGGAGGAGAAAATCCTGGGAGCCTTGAAGAATGTGTGGAAGTCGAGAACATTATCTCGGAAAGCACAAATGGGTATGTTTGAAGGAATAGTGGTTCCAACAATGTTGTATGGTTGCGAGGCGTGGGCTCTGGATAGAGTTGTGCGCAGGAGGATGGATGTGCTGGAAATGAGATGTTTGAGGCCAATGTGTGTTGTGAGGTGGTTTGATCGAGTAAGTAACGTAAGGGTAAGAGAGATGTGTGGAAATAAAAAGAGCGTGGTTGAGAGAGCAGAAGAGGGTGTTTGAAATGGTTTGGTCACATGGAGAGAATGAGTGAGGAAAGATTGACCAAGAGGATATATGTGTCGGAGGTGGAGGGAACGAGGAGAAGTAGGAGACCAAATTGGATTTGGAAAGATGGAGTGAAAAAGATTTTGTGTGATCGGGGCCTGAACATGCAGGAGGGTGAAAGGAGGGCAAGGAATAGAGTGAATTGGATCGATGTGGTATACCGGGTTTGACGTGCTGTCAGTGGATTGAATCAGGGCATGTGAAGCGTCTGGGGTAAACCATGCAAAGCTGTGTAGGTATGTATATTTGTGTGTGTGGACGTATGTATATACATGTGTATTGGGGGTGGGTTGGGCCATTTCTTTCGTCTGTTTCCTTGCGCTACCTCGCAAACGCGTGAGACAGGGACAAAGCAAAAAAAAAATAAAATATATATATATATATATATATATATATATATATATATATATATATATATATATATATATATACATATGTATATATGTATATATTTATTTTTTTTATTTTTTATTATACTTTGTCGCTGTCTCCCGCGTTTGTGAGGTAGCGCAAGGAAACAGTCGAAAGAAATGGCCCCCCCCCCATACACATGTATATACATATGTCCACTCACGCAAATATACATACCTACACAGCTTTCCATGGTTTACCCCAGACGCTTCACATGCCCCGATTCAATCCACTGACAGCACGTCAACCCCGGTATACCACATCGCTCCAAATCACTCTATTCCTTGCCCTCCTTTCACCCTCCTGCATGTTCAGGCCCCGATCACACAAAATCTTTTTCACTCCATCTTTCCACCTCCAATTTGGTCTCCCTCTTCTCCTCGTTCCCTCCTCCTCCGACACATATATCCTCTTGGTCAATCTTTCCTCACTCATCCTCTCCATGTGCCCAAACCACTTCAAAACACCCTCTTCTGCTCTCTCAACCACGCTCTTTTTATTTCCACACATCTCTCTTACCCTTACGTTACTCACTCGATCAAACCACCTCCCACCACATATTGTCCTCAAACATCTCATTTCCAGCACATCCATCCTCCTGCGCACAACTCTATCCATAGCCCACGCCTCGCAACCATACAACATTGTTGGAACCACTATTCCTTCAAACATACCCATTTTTGCTTTCCGAGATAATGTTCTCGACTTCCACACATTCTTCAAGGCCCCAAGAATTTTCGCCCCCTCCCCCACCCTATGATCCACTTCCGCTTCCATGGTTCCAGCCGCTGCCAGATCCACTCCCAGATATCTAAAACACTTCACTTCCTCCAGTTTTTCTCCATTCAAACTCACCTCCCAATTGACTTGTCCCTCAACCCTACTGTACCTAATTACCTTGCTCTTATTCACATTTACTCTTAACTTTCTTCTTCCACACACTTTACCAAACTCAGTCACCAGCTTCTGCAGTTTCTCACATGAATCAGCCACCAACGCTGTATCATCAGCGAACAACAACTGACTCACTTCCCAAGCTCTCTCATCTCCAACAGACTTCATACTTGCCCCTCTTTCCAATACTCTTGCATTTACCTCCCTAACAACCCCATCCATAAACAAATTAAACAACCATGGAGACATCACACACCCCTGCCGCAAACCTACATTCACTGAGAACCAATCACTTTCCTCTCTTCCTACACGTACACATGCCTTACATCCTCGATAAAAACTTTTCACTGCTTCTGACAACTTTCCTCCCACACCATATATTCTTAATACCTTCCACAGAGCATCTCTATCAACTCTATCATATGCCTTCTCCAGATCCATAAATGCTACATACAAATCCATTTGCTTTTCTAAGTATTTCTCACATACATTCTTCAAAGCAAACACCTGATCCACACATCCTCTACCACTTCTGAAACCACACTGCTCTTCCCCAAACTGATGCTCTGTACATGCCTTCACCCTCTCAATCAATACCCTCCCATATAATTTACCAGGAATACTCAACAAACTTATACCTCTGTAATTTGAGCACTCACTCTTATCCCCTTTGCCTTTGTACAATGGCACTATGCACGCATTCCGCCAATCCTCAGGCACCTCACCATGAGTCATACATACATTAAATAACCTTACCAACCAGTCAACAATACAGTCACCCCCTTTTTTGATAAATTCCACTGCAATACCATCCAAACCTGCTGCCTTACCGGCTTTCATCTTCCGCAAAGCTTTCACTACCTCTTCTCTGTTTACCAAATCATTTTCCCTAACCCTCTCACTTTGCACACCACCTCGACCAAAACACCCTATATCTGCTACTCTATCATCAAACACATTCCACAAACTTTCGAATACTCACTCCATTCCTTTCACTCCACTTGTTCACCTCCCCATTGCCCTCAAAGTCCATGCTCCCTTTCTTACTTTACTTCTCTCAGCACTTATTTCTAATCAATACCTCTCACCCAATCTTTTGCGCTTTTCCCTTTCCTTCCACTCCTTCTTTTTCACTCATCTTGCATTTCCTGATGTCCAAGCCTCTCTCTCTTCACAATACTCTTCTTTTCACCACACTCATAGCCTTCAATAACCACCTCCATTCTCTCAGCCACAAATCTTTTCGCACCTCATTACTAATAATCGCTCTCCACTCCCCTTACCTCTTTGTTCTCCTTTTTCAGTATCATCTCTCTTTACTCCTCACTTCACTTCCTAACTGACACTTACTTATCCCAATTTATTCCCCAACTCACTTTCTATTTCTTAAATACCCATACAAACACCGCCTCTCATCAAATACATAACACTCATCAGTTGCCTCCCACATTGACCTCTCATCATTCTTCTCATTGCCACGCTGCAATTACAATAATCAACCTCTTCCATCCTCTACTTTTTACCATATTATATCTAATTACTTCTTACTTTCTAACATACTCCCATCATCACCTTTTTCAGCCATAATCTACAACTCCTTCCATTTCCATTTCACTAACACCTGTAACTTACTCCCCATGTATCCACACATCTTCCCTCAACTCCTTACTTCACTTCCTCAACCTTTCAGGTTCACTTTCCTCAAATTCACCTACTCACGTATTCAACCCGGTTCACATCACACAACCACTTAATCACCACTCATTCATCTGACCTTCAGAATGAACACTTGCCTCGCATGATCTTTCTTCTCATTCCCATTGAAATGCATTATGCACAATAATCACTCCCCTCTGCTCACCATCACACCTTCAGTTGCTTCCCATAACACGGATTACGTTTCTTAGCATTCTATCACAACACCTTCCCACTATTTACTCCTATACAGTACTTTCACATCATCACATACTCCATACCTTGTCAATAGTACCTCACTTCTTCTCCTTGCTCTTGTCCTCTCACTAACCCCTGACTTTACTCCCCAGACATTCCCAAACCACTCTTCCCCTTTACCCTTGAGCTTCGTTTCACTCAGAGCCAAAACATCCAGGTTCCTTTCCTCAAACATACTACCTATCTCTCGTTTTTCACATCCTGGTTACATCCACACACATTTAGGCACCCCACTCTGAGCCTTCGAGGAGGATGAGCACTCCCCGCGTGACTCCTTCTTCTGTTTCCCATTTTAGAAAGTTAATACAAGGAGGGGAGGATTTCTGGCCCCCCGCTCCCGTCCCCTCTAGTTGCTTTCTACGACACGCGAGGAATACGTGGGAAGTATTCTTTCACCCCTATCCCCTGGGATAATATACATATATACATACATATACACATACACACACATACACATACATACGCACATATACACACACACACACATACATATATATACATATGAAAAATGTAAGAAACAATTTAGAAAACTGAAACTTCTAGCTTGAAATGAATGAAAAAAATGAATGTCACATAATGGTTCAACCTCTGGCTATGGAAAAAGGAAATGTATAATTTATTTACACAAACGTCAATAGCAGTTCTCATCAATTTAACCACTGTATCAATAAGCTTCAATGTCTAAGCTACATTTTTCTCCAATTTCACTATTTTCTTGTCAAAACACCATGTATGAAAACTATCACTCCAGTAACACAACTGTAAACATTTACTTCCCCTTTAAAAAAAGTTCTGGGGAAGTCTGTATATATATATATATATATATATATATATATATATATATATATATATATATATATATATATATATATATAAGTATACTTATGTATATCTCGCTTTTTAAACCAGGTATTCCCAATCATCAGTCCTTTTTCAGCACATAAATCTACAAGCTCTTCACCATTTCCATTTACAACACTGAACACCCCATGCATACCAATTATTCCCTCAACTGCCACATTACTCACCTTTGCATTCAAATCACCCATCACTATAACCCGGTCTCGTGCATCAAAACCGCTAACACACTCATTCAGCTGCTCCCAAAACACTTGCCTCTCATGATCTTTCTTCTCATGCCCAGGTGCATATGCACCAATAATCACCCACCTCTCTCCATCAACTTTCAATTTTACCCATATTAATCGAGAATTTACTTTCTTACATTCTATCACATACTCCCACAACTCCTGTTTCAGGAGTATTGCTACTCCTTCCCTTGCTCTTGTCCTCTCACTAACCCCTGACTTCACTCCCCAGACATTTCCAAACCACTCTTCCCCTTTACCCTTGAGCTTCGTTTCACTCAGAGCCAAAACATCCAGGTTCCTTTCCTCAAACATACTACCTATCTCTCCTTTTTTCACATCTTGGTTACATCCACACACATTTAGGCACCCCACTCTGAGCCTTCGAGGAGGATGATCACTCCCCGCGTGACTCCTTCTTCTGTTTCCCAGGAGAGATGGCCAGAGAGCGTTATTGGATTACGTGTTAATTGACAGGCGTGCGAAAGAGAGACTTTTGGATGTTAATGTGCTGAGAGGTGCAACTGGAGGGATGTCTGATCATTATCTTGTGGAGGCTAAGGTGAAGATTAGTATGGGTTTTCAGAAAAGAGGAGTGAATGTTGGGGTGAAGAAGGTGGTGAGAGTGAGTGAGCTTGGGAAGGAGACCTGTGTGGGGAAGTACCAGGAGAGACTGTGTACAGAATGGAAAAAGGTGAGAACAATGGAAGTAAGGGGAGTCGGGGAGGAATGGGATGTATTTAGGGAATCAGTGATGGATTGCGCAAAAGATGCTTGTGGCATGAGAAGAGTGGGAGGTGGGCTGTTTAGAAAGGGTAGTGAGTGGTGGGATGAAGAAGTAAGAGTATTAGTGAAAGAGAAGAGAGAGGCATTTGGACGATTTTTGCAGGGAAAAAATGCAATTGAGTGGGAGAAGTATAAAAGAAAGAGACAGGAGGTCAAGAGAAAGGTGCAAGAGGTGAAAAAAAGGGCAAATGAGAGTTGGGGTGAGAGACTATCAGTAAATTTTAGGGAGAATAAAAAGATGTTCTGGAAGGAGGTAAATAGGGTGCGTAAGACAAGGGAGCAAATGGGAACTTCAGTGAAGGGCGTAAATGGGGAGGTGATAACAAGTAGCGGTGATGTGAGAAGGAGATGGAATGAGTATTTTGAAGGTTTGTTGAATGTGTCTGATGACAGAGTGGCAGATATAGGGTGTTTTGGTCGAGGTGGTGTGCAAAGTGAGAGGGTTAGGGAAAATGATTTGGTAAACAGAGAAGAGGTAGTAAAAGCTTTGCGGAAGATGAAAGCCGGCAAGGCAGCAGGTTTGGATGGTATTGCAGTGGAATTTATTAAAAAGGGGGGTGACTGTATTGTTGACTGGTTGGTAAGGTTATTTAATGTATGTATGACTCATGGTGAGGTGCCTGAGGATTGGCGGAATGCGTGCATAGTGCCATTGTACAAAGGCAAAGGGGATAAGAGTGAGTGCTCAAATTACAGAGGTATAAGTTTGTTGAGTATTCCTGGTAAATTATATGGGAGGGTATTGATTGAGAGGGTGAAGGCATGTACAGAGCATCAGATTGGGGAAGAGCAGTGCGGTTTCAGAAGTGGTAGAGGATGTGTGGATCAGGTGTTTGCTTTGAAGAATGTATGTGAGAAATACTTAGAAAAGCAAATGGATTTGTATGTAGCATTTATGGATCTGGAGAAGGCATATGATAGAGTTGATAGAGATGCTCTGTGGAAGGTATTAAGAATATATGGTGTGGGAGGCAAGTTGTTAGAAGCAGTGAAAAGTTTTTATCGAGGATGTAAGGCATGTGTACGTGTAGGAAGAGAGGAAAGTGATTGGTTCTCAGTGAATGTAGGTTTGCGGCAGGGGTGTGTGATGTCTCCATGGTTGTTTAATTTGTTTATGGATGGGGTTGTTAGGGAGGTAAATGCAAGAGTCCTGGAAAGAGGGGCAAGTATGAAGTCTGTTGGGGATGAGAGAGCTTGGGAAGTGAGTCAGTTGTTGTTCGCTGATGATACAGCGCTGGTGGCTGATTCATGTGAGAAACTGCAGAAGCTGGTGACTGAGTTTGGTAAAGTGTGTGGAAGAAGAAAGTTAAGAGTAAATGTGAATAAGAGCAAGGTTATTAGGTACAGTAGGGGTGAGGGTCAAGTCAATTGGGAGGTGAGTTTGAATGGAGAAAAACTGGAGGAAGTGAAGTGTTTTAGATATCTGGGAGTGGATCTGTCAGCGGATGGAACCATGGAAGCGGAAGTGGATCATAGGGTGGGGGAGGGGGCGAAAATTTTGGGAGCCTTGAAAAATGTGTGGAAGTCGAGAACATTATCTCGGAAAGCAAAAATGGGTATGTTTGAAGGAATAGTGGTTCCAACAATGTTGTATGGTTGCGAGGCGTGGGCTATGGATAGAGATGTGCGCAGGAGGATGGATGTGCTGGAAATGAGATGTTTGAGGACAATGTGTGGTGTGAGGTGGTTTGAGCGAGTGAGTAACGTAAGGGTAAGAGAGATGTGTGGAAATAAAAAGAGCGTGGTTGAGAGAGCAGAAGAGGGTGTTTTGAAATGGTTTGGGCACATGGAGAGAATGAGTGAGGAAAGATTGACCAAGAGGATATATGTGTCGGAGGTGGAGGGAACGAGGAGAAGAGGGAGACCAAATTGGAGGTGGAAAGATGGAGTGAAAAAGATTTTGTGTGATCGGGGCCTGAACATGCAGGAGGGTGAAAGGAGGGCAAGGAATAGAGTGAATTGGAGCGATGTGGTATACAGGGGTTGACGTGCTGTCAGTGGATGGAATCAAGGCATGTGAAGCGTCTGGGGTAAACCATGGAAAGCTGTGTGGGTATGTATATTTGCGTGTGTGGACGTATGTACATGTGTATGGGGGGGGGGTTGAGCCATTTCTTTCGTCTGTTTCCTTGCGCTACCTCGCAAACGCGGGAGACAGCGACAAAGTATAAAAAAAAAAAAAAAATATATATATATATATATATATATATATATATATATATATATATATATATATATATATATATATATATATATATATATTCGTACTTGCTTCCCTTCATCCATTCCTGGCGCTTCCCAGCTTCACAGGAAACAGCATCGTTACCCCCCTGCTTCAGCGAGGTAGCGCCAGGAAAGCTGTCATGCGTAATGCACCGAAACCACAGTTCCCTCTCCACATCCAGACCCCAGGGACCTTTCCATAGTTTACCCCAGACATTTCACATGCCCTGGCTCAGTCCATTCACAGCATGTCGACCCCGGTATACCATATCGTTCCAATTCACTCTATTCCTTGAATGCCTTTCACCCTCCTGTATGTTTAGGCCCTGATTACTCAAAATCTTTTTCACTCCATAATTCCACCTCCAATTTGGTCTCCCACTTCCCCTTCTTCCCTCCACTGCTGACACACAAGTATCCTCTTTCGCCCCCTCCCCCACCCTGTGACTCACTTAGGCTTCCATGATTCCATCCGCTGCCAAATCCACTCACATATACCTAAAACACTTAACTTCCTACAGCTCTTCTCCAATCAGACTTACTTTTCAATTGACTCGTCTTCAACCCTATTGTACCTGATAACCTTGCTCTTATTCACATTTACTCTCAGCTTTCTTCTTTCACACACTTCACCAGTCTCAGTCACCAGCTTCTGCAGTTTCTCACATGAATCAACCACTAGCGCTGTGTCATCAGAGAACAACAACTGACTCACTTCCCAAGCTCTCTCATCCACAACAGACTGCATACTTGCCCCTCTCTCCAAAACTCTTGCATTCATCTCCCTAACAACCCCATCCATAAGCAAATTAAACAACCAAGGAGACATCACGCACCCCTACCGCAGACCTACATTCACTGAGAACCAATCACTTTCCTCTCTTCCTACTCGTATACATGCCTTACATCCTCGATAAAAACTTTTCACTGCCTCTAACAACTTGCCTTTCACACCACATATTCTTAATACCTTCCACAAAGCATCTCTATCAACTCTATCATATGCCTTCTCCAGATCCATAAATGCTACATACAAATCCATTTGCTTTTCTAAGTATTTCTCACATACATTCTTCAAAGCAAACACCTGATCCTCACATCCTCTACCACTTCTGAAACCACACTGCTCTTCTCCAGTCTGATGCTCTGTACATGCTTTCACCCTCTCAATCAATACCCTCCCATATAATTTACCAGGAATACTCAACAAACTTATACCTCTGTAATTTGAGTACTCACCTTTATCCCCTTTGCCTTTGTACAATGGCACTATGCATGCATTTCGCCAATCCTCAGGCACCTCACCATGAGTCATACATACATTAAATATCCCTACCAACCAGTATACAACACAGTCACCCCCTTTTTTGATAAATTCCACTGCAATACCATCCAAACCCGCTGCCTTACCAGCTTTCATCTTCCGCGAAGCTTTACTACCTCTTCTCTGTTTACCAAATAATTCTCCATAACCCTCTCACTTCGCACACCACCTCGACCAAAACACCCTATGTCTGCCACTCTATCATCTAACACGTTCAACAAACCTTCAAAATACTCACTCCATCTCCTTCTCACATCACAACCACTTGTTATCACCTCCCCGTTAGCCCCCTTCACCGATGTTCCCATTTGTTCTCTTCTCTTACGTACTTTATTTGCCTCCTTCCAAAACATCTTTTTATTCTCCCTAAAATTTAATGATACTCTCTCATCCCAACTGAGATCTCATTTGCCCTGTTCTTCACCTCTTGCACCTTTCATTGCCTCTTTCATTTGTACATCTCCTAGTCATTTGCACTATTTCCCTGCAAAAATCGTCCAAATGCTTCTCTCTTCTCTTTCACTAATAATCTTACTTCTTCATCCCACCACGCACTACCCTTTCTAATCTGCCCACCTCCTACGCTTTGTGGCTTTGTATGTCACAAGCATCTTTTGCGCAAGCCATCACTGCTTCCCAAAATACATCCCATTCCTCCTCCACTCCCCTTACGTCCTTTGCTCTCACCTTTTTCCATTCTGCACTCAGTCTCTCCTGGTACTTCCTCACACAAGTCTCCTTCCCAAGCTCACTTACTCTCACCATTCTCTTCATCCCAACATTCTCCCTTTTCTCTGAAAACCTCTGTAAATTTTCACCTTCGCCTCCACAAGATAATGGTCAGACATCCCTCCAGTTGCACCTATCAGCACATTAACATCCAAAAGTCTCTCTTTCAAGCGCCTATCAATTTACACGTAATTCAGTAATGCTCTCTGGCCATCTCTCCTACTTACATACGTATATCTCTCTTTTTAAACCAGGTACTCCCAGTCACCAGTCCTTTTTCAGCACACAAATCTACAATTTTTTCACCATTTCCATTGACAACACTGAACACCCCATGTACACCAATTATTCCTTAAACTGCCACATTACTCACCTTTGCATTCAAATCACCCATCACTATAACCCGGTTTCGTGCATCAAAGCTACTAACACACTCACTCAGCTGCTCCCCAAACACTCGCCTCTTATGATCTTTCTTCTCATGCCCAGGTGCATATGCACCAATAATCACCCATCTCTCTCCATCCACTTTCAGTTTTGACCATATCAATCTAGAGTTTACTTTCTTACACTCTATTACATACTCCCACCACTCCTGTTTCAGGAGTAGTGCTACTCCTTTCCTTGCTCTTGTCCTCTCACCAACCCCTGACTTTACTCCGAAAACATCCCTAAACCACTCTTCCCCTTTACCCTTGAGCTTCGTTTCACTCAGGGACAAAGCATCGAGGTTCCTTTCCTCAAACATATGATAATGATAATAACAATAATAATAATGAAAATGATAATAATAATATGATAATAATAATAATAACAATAATAATAATAATAATAATAGTAATAATAATAATAGTAATAATAATAATAATAATAATAATAATAATAATAATAATGATAATAATAATGATAATGATAATAGTAGCAATAACAATAATGATGATGATAATGATACTAATAATAATAATAAGATAGTAATGATAATTATGAAATAATGAAAATAATGATACTAATAATCATAATCTAGAACTGAATGAAGCAAATGTAGCTGAAGGTTAAAAACATACAAAGTAAAATCATCACTACAGAAACGTAATATTAGGGTTATATTTAGCAGCCTTGGCACAAAGAGGAAGGTGAGGATTACCAGAGAGATTTGTAATTATCTCCGATATTCACAATGGTTAGGTTGAGGTTGTCCTTATAGCTGTCAGTATAATCCTTGATGTGTTTGTTGTGGATGCAGCGCCGGACAGCAACATAAGGACGAATAGCGGTGTCAAGGGCTATGGAAGAGCTCTATCCTGAATAACTGACTGAGGTGCATATGACAGTCTTAAGCTCCTGGGATACGTGGTTTAAAAGGATTGAGCCTAAACTTTCATAACCTTCGTGTATTGTTTTTAATATCATTTTCTCCTCTGTTGTGAATGAAGAAATCGACCATACGGAATAAAGAGGTATGGATGAATATAGGAGAAATCACTGTTATGCAGATGTTCATTAGTACAGGTGCAGAGAGGCCAAGTGTCCTGTGTGTGTGTGTGTGTGTGTGTGTGTGTGTGTGTGTGTGCTAGATGCAATGCTTTTTCCACCAAATGTATTAGCTTATAGTAATTTCTGAGTGAAGAACCTCAACCGGAGAGCCTAGTTCAAGGATCAAAGCCATCTATATCAGTGGCATTAGATGCAAACGTTGACTCTTATGTAATCAGATGATTTGCAGATGACGTCACAGTCAGTGAAATGATAGGAGCAAAAGAAGATAAAGAGAAGCAGCGAGACCACTTGGGTATGATCTGCCACTTGGCAAAGTAGAACTTACTGGAATTTAGAAACTTAAATCTGAATAGATAGACGGCGGCGATGATCGGTATTGTCATGTTGTGGTACAAAGGTCAAGCTGGGAACAAGAAAATTTTCCATCGTGAGAGATCTACCAACCATGACTGACGAAAATCATTCATCCAAAGTGTACGTTGATAAGACCACTGTTGTTGGGCCAAGTGATAGGATGATGAAATCCCACAGTACCAGAGACAGACAACTGGTGATGAAAATGGTCGTTATGATATGTGAAGCAAATTTCATTTCTGCTACTTGTATAGACACTGACTGAAGAGGCGGAAGTAAATAACGAAAAACATACAAAACATAATCCATGTTCAACTGAGGGAATGGAAAACCTGAACTATAGATATGGTGCTTGTAATGAAGTAGAATATTTATGATGATGTATGCGTATAGCATAGTTCTGAACCACAGCACACACGGGAAAAACATGACATGGATCAATGACAGATGAATAACCAGCAAGAAAATTGGAGCACTTCCATGGTGTATCACCCAAAGAGATAAGAAAAATGGCTAGAGTGAGCATCGAAACCTCCAAAAATAAACTTGACGGCTGGCTTAGGATAGTACCGGATGAACCAATGATTGACAACTGCATTTCCTGTGTTGGTGGGGAAAACAACAGCAGCATCGACCAAGTGAGATATGAGGTGAACGCTAGACGCCAGTTCTGCCTCAAGGAAAACTTCGTGTTAAGCGTTCATACGTAGGCACACTAGCTGTCACTGAGCTCTTCTCCTATCACAAACAGCCTCGATAGTTCCCACAAGTTTGTTGAAGTTTTGCATGTTTATGCATATCCCGAGTAGTGAACAGCACAAAGCATAGCAAACACTACCCCACCGGCTGCGGCCAGCACCTGCTACTAATTTAAGCTGACCTGAACTGTGCCACAAACTACCTTCTTGTTGCTACTGATCGTAGTAAATAACAGTAATCATGTTTTCATCGTTTATTTTTGTCTTATTTTTACAAACATTACGATAATCTCATCAACGGATTTTTGTCCAAGCGTTTTTTCCTCCTGAGTACACATAGCACAGCAAAAATTCCTTCCTGTGACCTGTATTCTATATGCTTCTAGTAATACGTTCAGACTTAGAGACAGTTAATCCTCGGGTCTGTGGTGTTTTGACGCTAGCAAGTGAGAGGTGGTGGAGGCTAGAGGTACATGCTGGTGTTGGCGATGCCTGCCTCTGTTACTCCCACTATATCACAGCTTATGCAGATATCGAGCCAAGCTTGACTCTGGGAACGGGCCGTTATAAGACAAGTGCCCCTGCCACGTGGACTCCTGGCGGATCTGATAACAACAACTGAAGCCGGGAGGTTCAGTGGCTCAGGAGGGAACTAACTGTGTAAACAACACAAGGGGAGGACACTCATGAAGGACCTGAGTTTGTATACAAGTGGAGAGAAGCGTCGTCAGAACTGACTACGTATATAACAAAAGAGAAGGTGCATCACGAGGGGACTGATTGTATATATGAAGGGGTTCGAAAAAAAGAAGGAAGAAAGAAAGAGAGAAGATACAGATACTGTTGTTACGTTATTATTGCTCGTAGTTCTTACAAAAGATAATTGTCTTATAGTGGATGATGTTCAAGTAAGATCACCATGGGGGCCCATAGCCATAGTTTAAGTAAAACCCCTTAATTCATACATTGATGACCCAGCTAGACCAATGGCCTGCCAAGTATACTTTGGCTACTCATTTTCCTGTAGGCTATGGAAAACCCAATAACCTTCTTACATTTAATACCTAAATGAAATGACATGGGTACACATAGCATGATAATTAAATGCGTGTAAGCACGCAATGACTGGAATCTTGATATCTAACTGGTTGCAACACTACTAACATAATCAGTCATCATGCAGGGGTCCGTGGACGTTATTACACTGTCAGAAATAATGTGGCATGCATCCCAACACAAATGCTGATAGTAACTAAACATCCTAATTCACAATTGCAAGGGACTTCTTGTTCTCTGGTGCTAAAAGTTCACTTGATTGTGTAACACATGGTTTCAGCTGGATTTTTAGTAGCTGGACTACAGCCAGGTTTCTGGACGTGAGTGTGTCTGAGGCCAGGCAATGGACCCACGTCCTTCCCGTCAGGTCGGTCCGTGCTCGCGTTTCCTATAACGGAGCTGGATCAAGCACGTCCTTAAGACTCTTCCCAGCTGGAACCATAACTGGTGCCCTTCAGATGCTCGACCAGGCTCGTCCAGGCTGCTCGACTAAAACAGCTACTCGGTCCACACAAGCTGCCCAGGATTTTTCAGTGGATGTTGAATGCTACGTCCCCGGGCTGGGTAACTGTCTCCATGGAGATAAGATACTCACTGACACTGAGTGACTGAGTCTCGTCTGTGTACTGCGTGACCCGGAATCACGCTTGGTTGCTAAGGTGATCATTTCAGTTTCCCTGGTTGATTACTTCATCATGTCACTCTGTCACTTTTCCACACTCGATACGTTTTCGTGGTGCCATTATTTGAAATCATATCACTGTATGCTCTTATTTGAGCACCGTAAATAGTAAACTTTTGCACTTGGCGTAATCCTATATGGTGAACTGCAATGGATGAGAACATGTCTCTTATGAGTTTAACAATTTAACCTCTATGATTAATCTATAGCTATACTCATGATACATGCCACAGGTTATCTTACGTGTAAATTCCTTACGTCATTCTTACAATATGATAATTTGCTTCTTCCTGGCTAAACAATTATACAGTTTAAGATATATGACAGCACTGGCTACCATCTGCTTCCTTGGTCCTCGTCTGTGTCTCTTTAGCCAGATAACGACATGGCCACGCGATAACTTTATGCACACAATCAGATCTCTCCTTGTTGAACAATTCTATCCTCTTGCATATGTAACAAGCGCGGAGGTGCCTCAAGAGGAACATACTGTGTGACCATCACAGGTGAAGGTGCTTCAAAAAGAGAATGACTCACTATACGTACATGAGGGCAGAGGGGATTCACGAGGGGCATACTTTATATACATTACTGACAAAGGTGACTCGTGAAGGAACTGACTGTGTAGACAATACAACGGTTGGGAAGGCGGCTCGCTAAACTTTTATCTGCGCCTTCGATGACTACACCGGCCTAACCATTACTCCTGCAACTTTCAGTACTTTTTTGTACGATATGAAATTACTATAATATATACGTTAAGCCATATGGATTATGACCTTATCAACATTTTTACACTAACAGGCAAGATCTAGTTCCAGGGTTATATTTCATATGCATCCTCTTGCATGTATTTGATCACAAAATAAATTATTATTAATATAACATGATTAGTTTTGATCATCATTCACGCTTTGCCCACTGGAAAATTGTAAGAGTTTTGTTTAGTTTGCGAATTAGAATAGGATAGAGCCATAAGCTTGAGGATCATGTACGAAAAATTTGTTGCTTTACTTGAATGGTGGCCCACAAGCTTGCCCACAACTGAACATGTATGGTGGCCCACAAGCTTGCCTACAACTGAACATGTATGGTGGCCCACAAGCTTGCCTACAACTGAACATGTATGGTGGCCCACAAGCTTGCCTACAACTGACCATGTATGGTGGCCCACAACTGACCATGTATGGTGGCCCACAAGCTTGCCCACAACTGAACATGTATGGTGGCCCACAAGCTTGCCTACAACTGAACATGTATGGTGGCCCACAAGCTTGCCTACAACTGACCATGTATGGTGGCCCACAAGCTTGCCTACAACTGACCATGTATGGTGGCCCACAACTGAACATGTATGGTGGCCCACAAGCTTGCCCACAATTGTACAAGCATGGTGGCCCACAAGCTTGCCCACAACTGCACAAATATAGTAGCCTACAACCTTACCTACAACTGAACATGTATGGTGGCCGACAAGCTTGCCCACAACTGTACAAGTATGGTGGCCGACAAGCTTGCCCACAACTGTACAAGTATGGTGGCCCACAAGCTTGCCAACAACTGTACAAGTATGGTGGCCGACAAGCTTGCCCACAACTGTACAAGTATGGTGGCCCACAAGCTTGCCAACAACTGTACAAGTATGGTGGCCCACAAGCTTACCCACAACTGTACAAGTATGGTGGTCCACAAGCTTGCCCAAAACTGTACAAGTATGGTGGCCCACAAGCTTGCCAAAACTGTACAAGTATGGTGGCCCACAAGCTTGCCCACAACTGTACAAGTATGGCGGCCCACAAACGCCTCCAAGTGGTACAGTTGCTGTGCAGGATGAAACGCAGCCTTTGATCCGCAGTGATTATGATGATGATGATCACCAGGTGAAGCAAAACGTTGCCTAACGTTCTCCATATCATTGCAGCAAAGGTCCAGCACAGGAAAGTGCTCAGGTCTTGATGATAATTAGACGTATAATATAGTGGAGAAAAATTAGTTTAAGAATTTTTGAGGAATAGGAAAGCATATTTTCACAAAATAACAAACTTAGCTCTTTCTCCCGAAGTCTTGCGTCAAATGGAAAAGTGACAAAAAAACAAATTATCAAATGGTTTTCCAATCCAGTAGTTGACATCCCACACATACTCATTTGACGCGGTACCTTTTTAAAAGAGTTGCTTTGGTTCTTTAATGGTAAAGGTATGCAAACAGCCATCTCTCAGAAACAGAGGCCACAGTAATATCTATAGAAGAGAAAAAGATTGTCAGTCGCATGGCAAACTTGGACCTAACAACTTTCCCAGCATGATTTCAGAACCGGTAACAGGACATTTATGGAAGAGGGAAGAGAAGTCGAAAGAAGAGAGTTCAGAGAGCCCACGACTATAGCTTTTATGCTACATAAAAGTTTTTCACGTGGAACTTTGTCAAAGGCCTCCGTCACTAAAAGATGCCAGCCAATTTGTAAAACAGGTTCTACCATTCAGAAAGTTGTGTTTATCGTCGATTATCCGTTTCATGTTTTCGTAGAAATCCGTAGCGTTATTCTAGGTGATAGTTTCTACGATTTGTTCCGAATTCTCAGGTAAAGGTAATTGTATGATAATCTAGAGTATATTTCTTGTTATCTTAATTACATATACAAGTGACAGTTGTCATCCTTCAGGACTCAGGCACCTGCCCCTCTAATTGTGAGTAAAGGGATAATTTTGACAGCGATAAAGTACCTCAAGACTTAATTCTTTCAAAACTCGGGGTGACAAGTCACTTGAACCTGCAGTCTTCTTAGGATTTAACTATCTTGTATTATAAATGATATAATGTAAGTAGGTTTAATATCGTCTCATCTTACCCGGCGACTACGGAAACATTCATGTGATTCTGTTACATTCATGGTGTCTTTGAGTGTATGCAACGATTCAGAGGTTGTGTGTAGTAATGATGTCATAAATTTTACTGTCGTGCATGAGGGGATGGAGGGATAAGTACAGCATAAAGTCAAGAAAGTGACTTCTGCAAGATGATCCTTAGGTAAAGGGTTTTCACTGTAAGAGGTAGTAGCACTGTGAGATCCATTAGCGTTAGGCAGACCAACATTAAGAAAAGTAGCAGATGAGTGAGTGGGACGATTAGGGCAGAGGACGATATGATCTTCATGAGAGAGCAAATGGAAAAGGATTAACCCATGTTAGTGTGGAGGAGGAAGCTCCGGATGACGTCCCCTAAAGTCTCCAAAGACGTGGGGGAAAATATCGTCCCATGAACACATTATGTTTGACCTGAGTTTCAAAAACTACATCCTTGAAGTGCATATCTAACATTCTGAGAGTAAGGTGTAGCAGAGTAAGAAAAATGAAAAGAAATTCAGATTGTAAAACAGGTGATGGAGGTAGGGTAGAAGGCTAAGGAAGTGGGAATAGAATTCAGTTGTAAATTCAGTCCTGTCACCATAAGGCCATTGTATGCGCCGCGGACTTATAGAGATGGGCAAAGGGACGGGAATGATGGAGACATATGCCTTTGTTTCTTGCAGGACAACTACAGCTGCTTTTGTGGGAAGGACACACTGGGTGAGATCTGTCGGACCAGCCCCAAGTTCAGCGATGTTCCAGCTGAGAATGATGAAGACTAATGGGAGTAGTGTGTGAGGAGATAGATTGTGGACTGTTGTGGATGGCGATGGATTCCCTCTGGAACGTGGGGAGTGTGGTTGTTGACTCTGGTGGGAGGGGATGTACTCCGTGTGGAGTGCATACTAAGGAAAAAAAATTCAAAATAGTAAGTGTGGATGGACTCCTTTTAAAGGCGGGTTGTGAGGTTGTGTACTCAAGTGGGAGGGAGGTGGGTGGGGAGAACTATTCCAGATATCTTTATCGAGGCATTTGGGCAAGTCTCATGCTATGAGTGCTGAATTCCGCAAAGAGCGTTTTGCATAGAATGTTTGAACAACAAGGTGGACAAGACTCTAGAGTTGAAAGATCAGCTGTAGATTCTGAATGGAGGTGGAGGTTGATTAAAGCAGGAGCCGGGACTGATAAAGGTGGCGGCTTAGTATTGCGAGGAACATAGTGCCGGCATAGAGCAGGTGAGGCGACGGTGGGACATGTAAGAGGCTGTAGGGCGGGAGTCTGTGCGAGGTATGAATCTGAGAAAAGGGTAAGTGATGAATCCTGCAGGCCTTTCTGATCAAATACGGCAGCCTTTTTCGCCCTTTACGGGCAAGAGAGGATCCTTGCATAGTGACAGCCTTGGCTATCTACTTATTTCGATATTACTAATTCTGTTTGCAAGACGACTCACACACTCCACCGTGTCGTTGTTGCGAGCAATCTGCAACGGAGGAGCTTCATGCAATTCTAGGGCCCTGTGAGTCCAGGGCTGACAAAGTCCACAGATTTTTAGAGGGTCAAAATAGCAGGTTCGGGGAAAACGTATACGAGTATAGTATTAATGGGTCGGGAAAAGAAATGAAACCTCCACCCAAGAAACTCGTCGGAGGGGCACTTCAGTCTTGGAAGGGACCGACGTGACGATCCTTGAATACCAGGGATACGCCAAGGGACCTGGCTCACCTTGACCCTCCTTCACTGGGACGCCGGAGTTATCAGGATGAGGCGCTCTAGATCCCCTCCGGGAGAAGTGACACCCGTCGTCGTCAAGAGAGTGAGCGTCGAGAGTCTGGAGGGAGACAAGACGATAGTGACGACGGGAGGCTGAAGATGTCCTGGGATACAGAAGTGGCCTCGTTCATGTCCCCATACTCCAACGTGTAGTTGGTTGAGAACAAACCGTGATAGAAATGGTTAAAGCGGAGGAAAACTGGACGGAGTCCGGATGTGTTCTCAGATGATGGTGTTTAACTTTATCACTTTTTAGTTTGAACTAAAAGAAAATAGAAATCCATCCGTCATATTGCTAAGATTACCGCTAACTGTTACTGCTAGGTATTACTGCTAGGTTTTAACGTTATTTAGGGATAGATGGCGCTTCACAGGTGGTATGTAGCTGAGGAGCCACGAAGATACAACTGGAAATCGGAGAATTGGGTAGTTTGTCCTGCGTGTTCGTTATGTAACGAGGTCAAACCCTGGTCCTACCACTCAAGTACACATGCTGCACAGAGCTGGAAACAATATAAGATAAAGTAAAATGAAGGATCAGTAATTACCCTGAGCAGTGGGGAACAGGTGCTGTGTACGTAAAACTAAATCAGTACAAAAACTATGACAAAAAACTTGTAAAGTTAACTGGCACTGTCTCTTGCACTGGCACGTAACTAGCTCCTTCACACACACACACACACACACACACACACACACACACACACACACACACACACACACATTTCTTCGTTAGAACTGTCTTTCCTGAGTGCATATAAAGCGTTAGTAGGATTGAAGCCCTGTGTGAGAAGCCTACCCTGGCGAGTGTGCTCTTGAATTACGAGACTAATAATGTCCTTTTACCTGTTTGCTGTGCTGAGAAAAGCTTTTATCAAACATAGTACAAAAGCTCACGAGAGTATCTGCACCATAGCGGACCATGTGTAGTTCAAATGATTGCCATTAGATCCCCAAGAATGGAATTATAGACACAATCATTTGTGATAATGTTCTAGGTTTTGATATTCATGGAATAAGTGATAAAAAGAAACTACCAAGGTTATAATCACGATATTTTTGAATTATTGAAAACATATTCGTTCAATATTTCTTAAAGCCTTGTTTATATACATGAGACGAGCCTAACTACATACTGTAGTTTCGTGCGCCTACTATCAACGTCGCCAGCCAGGGAATCCTCGGACACTGTCCATCAACAGCACCCACATCCTCTACTGACAACCTGCTCCTCCTCCCCGATCTTTGGATAGTTTCAATAAATAATCGTCGTTTATAACAATATATATATATATATATATATATATATATATATATATATATATATATATATATATATATATATATATATATATATATATATATATATATTTTTTTTTTTTTTTTTTTTTTTATACTTTGTCGCTGTCTCCCGCGTTTGCGAGGTAGCGCAATGAAACAGACGAAAGAAATGGCCCAACCCCCCCCCCATACACATGTACATACACACGTCCACACACGCAAATATACATACCTACAGCTTTCCATGGTTTACCCCAGACGCTTCACATGCCTTGCTTCAATCCACTGACAGCACGTCAACCCCTGTATACCACATGACTCCAATTCACTCTATTTCTTGCCCTCCTTTCACCCTCCTGCATGTTCAGGCCCCGATCACACAAAATCTTTTTCACTCCATCTTTCCACCTCCAATTTGGTCTCCCTCTTCTCCTCGTTCCCTCCACCTCCGACACATATATCCTCTTGCTCAATCTCTCCTCACTCATTCTCTCCATGTGCCCAAACCATTTCAAAACACCCTCTTCTGCTCTCTCAACCACGCTCTTTTTATTTCCACACATCTCTCTTACCCTTACGTTACTTACTCGATCAAACCACCTCACACCACACATTGTCCTCAAACATCTCATTTCCAGCACATCCATCCTCCTGCGCACATCTCTATCCATAGCCCACGCCTCGCAACCATACAACATTGTTGGAACCACTATTCCCTCAAACATACCCATTTTTGCTTTCCGAGATAATGTTCTCGACTTCCACACATTTTTCAAGGCTCCCAAAATTTTCGCCCCCTCCCCCACCCTATGATCCACTTCCGCTTCCATGGTTCCATCCGCTGACAGATCCACTCCCAGATATCTAAAACACTTCACTTCCTCCAGTTTTTCTCCATTCAAACTCACCTCCCAATTGACTTGACCCTCACCCCTACTGTACCTAATAACCTTGCTCTTATTCACATTTACTCTCAACTTTCTTCTTCCACACACTTTACCAAACTCAGTCACCAGCTTCTGCAGTTTCTCACATGAATCAGCCACCAGCGCTGTATCATCAGCGAACAACAACTGACTCACTTCCCAAGCTCTCTCATCCCCAACAGACTTCATACTTGCCCCTCTTTCCAGGACTCTTGCATTTACCTCCCTTACAACCCCATCCATAAACAAATTAAACAACCATGGAGACATCACACACCCCTGCCGCAAACCTACATTCACTGAGAACCAATCACTTTCCTCTCTTCCTACACGTACACATGCCTTACATCCTCGATAAAAACTTTTCACTGCTTCTAACAACTTCCCTCCCACACCATATATTCTTAGTACCTTCCACAGAGCATCTCTATCAACTCTATCATATGCCTTCTCCAGATCCATAAATGCTACATACAAATCCATTTGCTTTTCTAAGTATTTCTCACATACATTCTTCAAAGCAAACACCTGATCCACACATCCTCTACCACTTCTGAAACCGCACTGCTCTTCCCCAATCTGATGCTCTGTACATGCCTTCACCCTCTCAATCAATACCCTCCCATATAATTTACCAGGAATACTCAACAAACTTATACCTCTGTAATTTGAGCACTCACTCTTATCCCCTTTGCCTTTGTACAATGGCACTATGCACGCATTCCGCCAATCCTCAGGCACCTCACCATGAGTCATACATACATTAAATAACCTTACCAACCAGTCAACAATACAGTCACCCCCTTTCTTAATACATTCCACTGCAATACCATCCAAACCTGCTGCCTTGCCGGCTTTCATCTTCCGCAAAGCTTTTACTACCTCTTCTCTGTTTACCAAATCATTTTCCCTAACCCTCTCACTTTGGACACCACCTCGACCAAAACACCCTATATCTGCCACTCTATCATCAAACACATTCAACAAACCTTCAAAATACTCACTCCATCTATTTCTCACATCACCACTACTTATCATCACCTCCCCATTTGCGCCCTTCACTGAAGTTCCCATTTGCTCCCTTGTCTTACGTACTTTATTTACCTCCTTCCAGAACATCTTTTTATTCTCCCTAAAATTTAATGATACTCTCTCACCCCAACTCTCATTTGCCCTTTATTTCACCTTTTGCACGTTTCTCTTGACCTCCTGTCTCTTTCTTTTATACATCTCCCACTCAATTGCATTTTTTCCCTGCAAAAATCGTCCAAATGTCTCTCTCTTCTCTTTCACTAATACTCTTACTTCTTCATCCCACCACTCACTACCCTTTCTAATCAATCCACCTCCCACTCTTCTGATATATATATATATATATATATATATATATATATATATATATATATATATATATATATATATATATATATATATATATATATATATATATATGTATATATATATATATATATATATATATATATATATATATATATATATATATATATATATATATATATATATATATATATATATATATGTTTTTGGACAATCACATGTTTACCAAATGGCGTCCTAGCTTCGTCTCTTCGATATATATCAACTGACTGTTATATTTCTCTGTTGTGTCTCCCCTGATGATGTGATTATTACACGAAAGTGCACTTGGGAACTTTTCGTCTTTCATTTTCCCCGTGGACTCATAGGAATATCTTGATCACGCGCAAAATTGTGATCCTTTCCAATATATATATATATATATATATATATATATATATATATATATATATATATATATATATATATATATATATATATATATATATCTATTTTATTTTTTATTATACTTTGTCGCTGACTCCCGCGTTTGCGAGGTAGCGCAAGGAAACAGACGAAAGAAATGGCCCAACCCCCCCCATACACATGTAGATACATACGTCCACACACGCAAATATACATACCTACACAGCTTTCCATGGTTTACCCCAGAAGCTTCTCATGCCCTGCTTCAATCCACAGACAGCACGTCAACCCCGGTATACCACATCGCTCCAATTCACTCTATTCCTTGCCCTCCTTTCACCCTCCTGCATGTTCAGGCCCCGATCACACAAAATCTTTTTCACTCCATCTTTCCACCTCCAATTTGGTCTCCCTCTTCTCCTTGTTCCCTCCACCTCCGACACATATATCCTCTTGGTCAATCTCTCCTCACTCATCCTCTCCATGTGCCCAAACCACTTCAAAACACCCTCTTCTGCTCTCTCAACCACGCTCTTTTTATTTCCACACATCTCTCTTACCCTTACGTTACTCACTCGATCAAACCACCTCACACCACACATTGTCCTCAAACATCTCACCTCCAGCACATCCATCCTCCTGCGCACAACTCTATCCACAGCCCACGCCTCGCAACCATACAACATTGTTGGAACCACTATTCCTTCAAACATACCCATTTTTGCTTTCCGAGATAATATATATATATATATATATATATATATATATATATATATATATATATATATATATATATATATATATATAAGCCGGCAAGGCAGCAGGTTTGGATGGTATTGCAGTGGAATCTATTAAAAAAGGGGGTGACTGTATTGTTGACTGGTTGGTAAGGTTATTTAATGTATGTATGTCTCATGGTGAGGTGCCTGAGGATTGGCGGAATGCGTGCATAGTGCCATTGTACAAAGGCAAAGGGGATAAGAGTGAGTGCTCAAATTACAGAGGTATAAGTTTGTTGAGTATTCCTAGTAAATTATATGGGAGGGTATTGATTGAGAGGGTGAAGGTATGTACAGAGCATCAGATTGGGGAAGAGCAGTGTGGTTTCAGAAGTGGTAGAGGATGTGTGGATCAGGTGTTTGCTTTGAAGAATGTATGTGAGAAATACTTAGAAAAGCAAATGGATTTGTATGTAGCATTTATGGATCTGGAGAAGGCATATGATAGAGTTGATAGAGATGCTCTGTGGAAGGTATTAAGAACATATGGTGTGGGAGGTAAGTTGGTAGAAGCAGTGAAAAGTTTTTATCGAGGATGTAAGGCATGTGTACGTGTAGGAAGAGAGGAAAGTGATTGGTTCTCAGTGAATGTAGGTTTGCGGCAGGGATGTGTGATGTCTCCATGGTTGTTTAATTTGTTTATGGATGGGGTTGTTAGGGAGGTGAATGCAAGAGTTTTGGAAAGAGGGGTAAGTATGAAGTCTGTTGTGGATGAGAGAGCTTGGCAAGTGAGTCAGTTGTTGTTCGCTGATGATACAACGCTGGTGGCTGATTCATGTGAGAAACTGCAGAAGCTGGTGACTGAGTTTGGTAAAGTGTTTGAAGAACAAAGTTAAGAGTAAATGTGAATAAGAGCAAGGTTATTAGGTACAGTAGGGTTGAGGGTCAAGTCAACTGGGAGGTAAGTTTGAATGGAGAAAAACTGGGGGAAGTAAAGTGTTTTAGATATCTGGGAGTGGATCTGGCAGCGGATGGAACCATGGAAGCGGAAGTGAATCATAGGGTGGGGGAGGTGGCGAAAATCCTGGGAGCCTTGAAGAATGTGTGGAAGTTGAGAACATTATCTCGGAAAGCAAAAATGGGTATGTTTGAAGGAATAGTGGTTCCAACAATGTTGTATGGTTGCGAGGCGTGGGCTATGGATAGAGTTGTGCGCAGGAGGATGGATGTGCTGGAAATGAGATGTTTGAGGACAATGTGTGGTGTGAGGTGGTTTGATCGAGTAAGTAATATAAGGGTAAGAGAGATGTGTGGAAATAAAAAGAGCGTTGTTGAGAGAGCAGAAGAGGGTGTTTTGAAATGGTTTGGGCACATGGAGAGAATGAGTGAGGAAAGATTGACCAAGAGGATATATGTGTCGAAGGTGGAGGGAACGAGAAGTGGGAGACCAAATTGGAGGTGGAAAGATGGAGTGAAAAAGATTTTGAGTGATCGGGGCCTGAACATGCAGGAGGGTGAAAGGCGGGCAAGGAATAGAGTGAATTGGAGCGATGTGGTATACCGGGGTTGACGTGCAGTCAGTGGATTGAATCATGACATGTGAAGCGTCTGGGGTAAACCATGGAAAGTTGTGTGGGCCTGGATGTGGAAAGGGAGCTGTGGTTTCGGGCATTATTGCATCACAGCTAGAGACTGAGTGTGAACGAATGGGGCATTTGTTGTCTTTTCCTAGCGCTACCTCGCACACATGAGGGGGGAGTGGATGGTATTCCATGTGTGGCGAGGTGGCGATGGGAATGAATAAAGGCAGATAGTGTGAATTGTGTGCATGGGTATATATGTATGTGTCTGTGTATGTATATATATGTGTACATTGAGATGTATAGGTGTGTATATATATGTGTACATTAAGATGTATAGGTATGTATATTTGCGCGTGTGGACGTGTATGTATATACATGTGTATGGGGGTGGGTTAGGCCTTTTCTTTCGTCTGTTTCCTTGCGCTACCTCGCAAACGCGGGAGACAGCGACAAAGCAAAATAAAAATGAATATATATATATATATATATATATATATATATATATATATATATATATATATATATATATATATATATATATATATATATATATTTTTTTTATACTTTGTCGCTGTCTCCCGCGTTTGCGAGGTAGCGCAAGGAAACAGACGAAAGAAATGGCCCAACCCCCCCCCCCCCATACACATGTATATACATACGTCCACACACGCAAATATACATAACTACACAGCTGTCCATGGTTTACCCCAGACGCTTCATATGCCTTGATTCAATCCACTGACAGCACGTCAACCCCGGTATACCACATCGCTCCAATTCACTCTATTCCTTGCCCTCCTTTCACCCTCCTGCATGTTCAGGCCCCGATCACACAAAATCTTTTTCACTCCATCTTTCCACCTCCAATTTGGTCTCCCTCTTCTCCTTGCTCCCTCCACCTCCGACACATATATCCTCTTGGTCAATCTTTCCTCACTCATCCTCTCCATGTGCCCAAACCACTTCAAAACACCCTCTTCTGCTCTCTCAACCACGCTCTTTTTATTTCCACACATATCTCTTACCCTTACGTTACTCACTCGATCAAACCACCTCACACCACACATTGTCCTCACACATCTCATTTCCAGCACATCCATCCTCCTGCGCACAACTCTATCCATAGCCCACGCCTCGCAACCATACAACATTGTTGGAACCACTATTCCTTCAAACATACCCATTTTTGCTTTCCGAGATAATGTTCTCGACTTCCACACATTCTTCAAGGCCCCCAGAATTTTCGCCCCCTCCCCCACCCTATGATCCACATCCGCTTCCATGGTTCCATCCGCTGCCAGATCCACTCCCAGATATCTAAAACACTTCACTTCCTCCAGTTTTTCTCCATTCAAACTCACCTCCCAATTGACTTGACCCTCAACCCTACTGTACCTAATAACCTTGCTCTTATTCACATTTACTCATAACTTTCTTCTTCCACATATATATATATATATATATATATATATATATATATATATATATATATATATATATATATATATATATATATATATATATATATATATATATATATATATTCATTTGCATATTTGATAGAAACATTTGAGAATATTTATAGCTATGACTTTTGCCATTCAAGTAGTAGCTACATCGAGATAGGAACAGCCTTTCAAGTTATTTATTTGTTTATAGGTCAAATAGACTTTTTAGTGGCAATATGAAACATTATCAGCAACTTCTATCATACCTTTTCATATTGAAAGTATTAACCATTATAACACTGATTTACAAGATCAGAATTTGTAGCATCCAGGAGGAGGAGGGAGGACTCAATCTTTACTTCAGGAGGAGGAGAGAGCACTCAATCTTTACTTCAGGAGGAGGAGGGAGCACTCAATCTTTACTTCAGGAGGAGGAGATAGGACTCAATCTTTACTTCAGGAGGAGGAGGGAGGACTCAATCTTTACTTCAGGAGGAGGAGGGAGGACTCAATCTTTACTTCAGGAGGAGGAGGGAGGACTCAATCTTTACTTCAGGAGGAGGAGGAGAGCACTCAATCTTTACTTCAGGAGGAGGAGAGAGCACTCAATCTTTACTTCAGGAGGAGAGAGAGCACTCAATCTTTACTTTAGGAGGAGGAGATAGGACTCAATCTTTACTTCAGGAGGAGGAGGGAGGACTCAATCTTTACTTCAGGAGTAGGAGATAGGACTCAATCTTTACTTCAGGAGGAGGAGGGAGGACTCAATCTTTACTTCAGGAGGAGGAGGGAGGACTCAATCTTTACTTCAGGAGGAGGAGGGAGGACTCGATCTTTACTTCAGGAGGAGGAGGTAGGACTCAATCTTTACTTCAGGAGGATGAGGTAGGACTCAATCTTTACTTCAGGAGGATGAGGTAGGACTCAATCTTTACTTCAGGAGGAGGAGGGAGGACTCAATCTTTACTTCAGGAGGAGGAGGGAGGACTCAATCTTTACTTCAGGAGGAGGAGGGAGGACTCAATCTTTACTTCAGGAGGAGGAGGTAGGACTCAATCTTTACTTCAGGAGGAGGAGGGAGGACTCAATCTTTACTTCAGGAGGATGAGGTAGGACTCAATCTCTACTTCAGGAGGAGGAGGGAGGATTCAATCTTTACTTCAGGAGGAGGAGGGAGGACTCAATCCTTACTTCAGGAGGAGGAGGGAGGACTCAATCTTTACTTCAGGAGGAGGAGAGAGGACTTAATCTTTACTTCAGGAGGAGGAGAGAGGACTCAATCTTTACTTCAGAAGGAGGAGAGAGGACTCAAGGACAACAACCAAATTTCGTTGACGAGTTTGCAACTAGAAAATGCCCTGGCAGTAAAGCGACGTCTGGTCATTAAAAGGGACCTTCTGTATTTGGTTCACTATCTTACGACATTTGACCTTCATCTGGGTCACTATCTTACGTTATTTGACCTTCATCTGGGTCACTATCTTACGTTATTTGAACTTTATCTGGGTCACTGTCTTACGTTATTTGACCTTCATCTGGGTCACTATCTTACGTTATTTGACCTTTAGCTGGGTCACTATCTTACGATATTTGACCTTCATCTAAGTCACTATCTTACGTTATTTGACCTTTATCTGGGTCACTATCTTACGTTATTTGACCTTTATCTGGGTCACTATCCTACGTTATTTGACCTTCATCTGGGTCACTATCTTACGTTATTTGACCTTTATCTGGGTCACTATCATACGTTGTTTGACCTTCATCTGGGTCACTATCTTACGATATTTGACTTTTATCTGGGTCACTATCTTACGTTATTTGACCTTTATCTGGGTCACTATCTTACGTTATTTGACCTTTATATGAGTCACTATCTTACATGTGACCTTTATGTGGGTCACTATCTTACGTTATTTGACCTTTATTTGGATCACTATCTTACGTTACTTGACCTTTATTTGGATCACTATCTTACGTTATTTGACCTTTTTTGAACAAGTTAAACTTGTTCTGCTTATCACTTGGAACGGATGCTTCATACTGTGTCAGACTAAGTGCGTCAAATCCCTTCACTGCATCAGTAATTAATCGGTGCTGAGAGACTATCCGTCCCCAGAGTGACACTGAGTTAGCTTCTCTTTGAAACAAAATCCTGAAGGGCAGAACTGCGGCCAGCATGCAATTGGCATTCAGCAGGAACTACATATGATGGTTGTTCCTCTCCTCCGCGTGGTGGGGAAGAAGCATTTTTTTGGGGGGATGGGGGAGGGGGGGGGATTCATCGAAGTTATCAGAGTTGTGCTGTAATTCCTCCTCCAGCTGAGCAAAACTCTGAACGCTGTTGATCGATTTTGTAAGTGATGTTCGTTCTTCTGTTACCCCGATGATATCAGCAACGCTCCTGACCCGACTGTTATCTTGTTCATGCCTTTGGTTCGCTGATGTCGAAGAGCTTCGTTATCGTCCAGTTGATGGTCCATCGCTCGTGGCCGTCGCACTCATCTAGAACCAAGGCAGGACTGGCAGTGCTTCGAGACTGACAATGAAGACAGCAAGCTGGCTGGCGGGATGGTGATGATCCACTGTGAAATGTAATCCGACTTGAGCCTTAAGTAAAGGTCTTCATAAAAATCCTGAAAATGCGATCCACTTGTATCAAAGTACCTCAAGAGATCACATATCAAAACAAACCACGCCATGAACCAGAATAAGCTTTTATTCTTGTTAAGGATTTTAATCTAAGACCAACAGTCTTTTTATGATCGACCGTTAACATCTCTAGCTTGACCACTAAACGACAAATATCCTCTTGAGGTCACTCTAGTAACTTTATCTGTAGTCAGATTTTAGGGGCATCTTCGAACTTGGAGCTCATAAAATCGAGTTAAAAAATCTCTTCACAAAGTTTGTAACGAAATCTCAACCTGCGCTATACAGTATCATCTTCACTGTCCTACTCATAAAGCAGCTGATAACATTAATTTGAATAGATCAGAGTATAACTATATCTGAAGCCATACCAACTGAGAGTATTACACTATGTAAACTGTATCGCATCTGCAATACTGAGGAACCTTGTCCAAGTTTATGTATTTAACGGACGAAGCAGAGAGAATAGAGCAGGTTTTAAAGAGGAGGAATACAGTGCTGAGTCGTTAGAGTACGAGTGTGTTTGGCAGGACAGAGCAGAACCCTGAGGAATACTGTTGAAGATGCGGAGACGTAGAGGAAGCTAGAAATGACGGAATAGAGTTAGTTAGGAAAGGCAGAAGAGGGAGCTTGGAGAGACTCCGATGCAATACCGTGTCAAAAGCTTTTGATGTGTCAAGGGTTACAATATAGGATTCTCCAAACTTTCAGAGATGATGACTAGATAGAAAAAGATATCAACTGTGGATCGGGCCTTGCATAAAAATTGTACCTATCATCAGAGATGACCGTAAGATATATTTAAGATTTTAAGTAAAAGAGAGCTGAAGAGACATTCAGACTTGGAAAGGGTAGAATTCGTAGAAGTTACAGCAATAGAATAATAGATGAAAAGGTTAGAACGGTCATTTTTCTCTGGGAAAGGCTATGCCAGTGCATGTGTCCAAGAAAAGGGAGAAGATCTGGTTCTTAAGCAGAAGTAGACTAGCCAATAGAGCTTAGAAGCACACTCCACGTAAACACGGTCCGTATGCATAACTGCGTCCAGGTAGAGAGGTGTTTTATGGACTCTACGGAAAGAGATTATGAAGACATGCCAACAGCAAGAGAGGCGTAAAGGTAATGTTTAAGTCATCCAAGGTGAAGTTGGAAGAGAAGACAGATGGGTGAAGAAAGTTATACAGTCTGTAGAGTTAGGAGAGCGGTGGGGGAAACTGTGGCAGCTGGGAGACAAAGTTTAAGCCATATGACGTCCAAGTTCGGAGACTCAAGGTTCCTAAGGGCGTGCAGCAGGCGAGGTGGTGTTGCAATAAACATAAACCGCCAATGAAACGGAATCGTGAGTTAAGTTTATAGTAAGAGATGTGAAAGGGGTTAATAAAATTATGAGATAGTTTGATAGCAAAGATGAATAAGATATTAGGGGAAATGCTCACAAGTTCAAGTTCAACAGAAGAAAGGTTTATGAAAAGACTGACGATGGTAGTGAAATGAATGGAAAAAGAGTGAGGTCTATAAGAAGGGAAAAGGTCAAAAGAGAGGCCGTCACTGTTTCATTTGTGCCATTCGTCTCGTTGGTGGGAGAGTTCTGGCTTCTGCAGTGCTGCACTTTGTTAGAGTCTATTAGGTGCGACTTGGACATTTGAATATTCTTTTTTGATACTTGTCCGACGCCTGCGTTAGTGAAGCACCAGGAACAGACGAGGATCGACCTCATTTATTCAAACCCACTGAAACCAAGGCCCCTCTCACAACCAAACCCCTAGACCTTCTGTGGCTTCCCTGGTCACCGCATATGCCTTGGCTCGGTCCACTGACAATCTCTCACTCTCTTGAATCCGTAGACCCCAATAACTCTAAACCTCTTCCTGGGGCTACCCCCCTTGCTTCCTCCATTCCTGATACGTCTGACTTCTTAGTCAGTCTCTTTTCTCATCCCATTCCTCTCCCCCACCTCCCACTGATATCACTTTTCCTGCCATCACTAACAGCAATCCCATCCACCCTCACTGAACAACACCACCCCTCCAGCCTCCCTGGCAACACTTCCTTTTCTCCATCCTCCCTGTCAATATAGCCACCCTTCTACCCTCCCTATCAATATATCCACCCCTCCACTCTCCCCGTCAATATATCCACTCTTTCACCCTCCCTGTCAATATATCCACCTCTACACCCTCCATCCTCCTTGGTGCAAACATGTTGAAGTGTTTGGGGCCTTCATCCCTACAACCCGGGCCGGGCTTAGGCTGTTGGATTTGGTCGCTGGTCGATCGTTGGTCGACCCAGCTGTTGGAAGCCGCAGCCTCTGCCCTACATAACCTCCACAACCTGACTGGGCTGATGCACTTTTTAGGAACTTGTCCAGTGCACTTTCAAGCTTTTCTACTGTGCATCCGATCCTGTTTTTATTGGTAGCTGGCAAGGTGCTGAAGTCTCACTCCCAGGATGTTTAAGGTGTTCTCTTTTTGAACATATCGCATCTTTGGGTTTCAGATACAGTATTCAATAGTCTTTAATGTCTATCGTGCCAATAAAATATCATTTCCGAATTGTAAGTTGGTGATCATACCGTCTTGGATTTTCCAGGTGTATATGATCATATAACTTTCACTGCGCTCCAGGGAGTATAACCTCGGAGATTTCAGCCGTTCCAAGTAATTTGGTTTTTATGCCATATTCATATGGGCTGTGAAAGTGTTCAGTTCGTGAAAGAATTAGTGCTTTGAACAGTGTTATCACTGGATTTCTTCTTTTCATCTTAAAGGTCTAAAGGATCCAGTCTGGTATCCTTCTTGTTCTTGTGATAAAGGATGATGCTGATCAACATACTATCAACATATTGTCTAGTCACCAATTTCATTTTTAATAATACAGGATGTCATTCATTCCTGTCATATATTTCACATTGTACTGTATCATTTGCAGTCAATTTGAGTGAATACGGGCTGCGTCCGTGTGCCCCAGTAGTCTCACGCATTTTAAGAATAAAGCAATTACAGTTAATGACTAAATTAGCGTTACTTTAGTCAGTACAATGGTATTAATTTCTAGCATAATCAAGCAAAGCACTTGATTCTCGTCCTGTTCTTATGCTATATCTATGTTGCTCAAGTTTATCCTAAAGATCCTTACCAGTCTGCCCAATATAAAACATATCACAGCTTTTACTAGGGATTCTGTAAACACAGCGCGCAGAAGTTTCTGGCGAGTGTTTTGTTAAGATATTTTTTATAGTATCATTATCACTGACAGCTGCATTTACATTAAATGATTCAAGCAATCTGGAGAGTAACGTAAGTTATCACTAAGATGTAGAACTGGAAGATTTTTGGTATCAGAAGAGGTTCAGGATCAACTCTATGAAATGATTTCTTTGCTAAATTTAGAAATCTGTCAATGAAAGATCTAGGATACCTCAACTTCGACACAATTCATTATATCTTCTTAAAATCATCATCATCAATAAATTGCGGACTGCATATACGTAATGCCATAAGGAACATCGACTGGAATGATGATAGTTTAATCCCGTCATGTTGATCTGAGAAATATTGAATATAAGAACAAACATTAGTGGGTTTCCTATATATGCTAAACTTTAACATGTTTCTATACCTCTGGACCATGCACTCTAAAAATGATAACATACGACTATTTTCCACTTCCACAGTAGATGTGATAATAGGTACCAAATTGTTAAGGGAGAAATATTTGTAAATTTCGTTCGTTGCCCAAACACAAAGAACATCATCTATATATCTAAACAAGATTGCCTTAGAGGGTAAGACATATTTTGAAAAAAAAATTCAAAGAATTCCAAGAAAAGATTACTTAATACTGATGAAAGAGGGTAACCCATCTCCATATCATACCAGAACACCACCAACCCAAACACCACCAACTGCAAACATTTGTTTACCCGTGACGTCTTAGGTTCACCTCTTCCTTCTTCTAAGTTTTCTATATCATTCTTGTATCTCCCCAAAGGATGTGATTATTAAACGAAAATTCACTTGGGAACTTGTGTTTCATTTTCCTCGTGGTTAGGTTAACACTAAGACTTCCTAAATGGAAGAACGAGAAAAGTAACTACGCACTGAACAACATGAATCAAATTGGAAAGAAAAAAAGAAAGTTTGAAAAATAAAGTCTTGTACCTCATGCCAAATGTTTCGGATATATTGACATTTACAAAAATGTCGAGACAACCAGAAAAGTGACTCATCTGAGAGTAAGTCACAAGGAGGCTTTCTACCGCTTCTGCCGTAAAGAAACAAACCTTCTGCTAATATGAAGGAAAGGAATGGAGCCTAAATTTTCGAAGAACCAAAGCTGAGAAGATTTTCGAAGTTTTTTCCATAACAGAAAAGCGAGAACTGGGAAATAGTTAGAAAAGATAAATGAGACCATTTGCGTTTTTAATCAAAGGTGATGTAAACGATCAAAGATAGGAGCAAGCTCGGAGGCACACTCCTTTACGATTTCACAAGGAATGCTACCGCCCCCACCTCCCATATCCCTTAACAGCCTGTAGCTTTGAGAAAAATTGGAATGGCCTTGAAGGAAGATTATACTGGAGAGGATATTGGTATAGTAAGAGGAGGTGTTGGAAGGGGATGAGATGTGAAATCAGGGAAACAGTATCAAAAGGAATAAACTGCCGGAAGAAGCAGCTTTATGACCTGAGTGATGATCAGGTCAGATTGAGAAGGAAAGGCTGAAAATTTTTTGTAAAGATGCATAAGCTCAGAACCAAAGAAAGATTTTTCCTAAAAAGACGTCATTATTTTTCGCGATGAGTTACTAATATTCTACCTATCATTTATATATTCTGTTGTGGTGGCCTGTTTAGCCTGTAATGTGTTTGTGAAGCAAATCATTGCAGAGTTGCGACAGTGGTGGATATTATTTGATGAGTTCTTGCTGTTTTGTCGGTGTTTTCTTGAGGTTTCTCTTTACCTGGGTTCAGCATACATGCATTACTGTGATTCCTGTTTGCGTGTTTCGAGGAAAGTCTTTTACTTGTGTTGCCCGGTCTCTTTAACCATATACTTGTGTAGCATGGTTTCATTCCTATGTGTATACACAGATACACACTACCCTAAGTCAAGTTCCTAGTTATCGACCAGCCCAAAAGGGAGGATGAAAAGCTGGGTTGGCTGTCTGCCACCCCCAGGCCTCGAACCTGGGCGAGCCCAGCGTGAATCATGGTCAGCAATGATAGCCACTATATCAGGAAAGTATGGTTACTCATATATCATCTACATGATATATGCCTTGAACAGAACTAAACCCTTAACAAGCGTCTAGAGTTGAGCAGTGATAGGTATGCTGCAAAAGACACCAACATGTATGATAAAGACAAGAAAAAAGGCTTCATAGCCCAAAACATAGAATGTAAACGAAGAATGTTCTACTCACTCTTTACAACACCATTAGCAAACTTAACTGAGAATAAGGTGTTCAGCTGTGGTAACTGAAACTTGATTAAGGGTGACAAAAAAGCAATAACGAATACAAAGAACTGCAGTAAAACTAATTTCACCGCTTAGTCATTAGCCTAAGGTATCTATCTAAATTGATTTCCTATAGAAAATACTTTGGACAAGATGTCACACAACAGTTGCTTAGGACAGAGAATCAGCAACAAGGTACACTGATATGGAAGCGAAATGCACGAACGTGACTTTTCTTCTAGCTTTGGTGTTTTAGAACAGTGAAGTAAACTACCCCTATATGTTGTCATTGATAAGACTAACGGTGATAAACAAATGCTTCTGTGATATAAACTACTGGTATATAATCTTCAGTTTACATTACTTTACATGAGAAATCCAGACAACAGGAGGCCTATTTGGCCCACGGCTGGGTTGTCTGGTAAGAAATAGAAAAAGAGAAATATAACAGGAGTTTAACTTGACAAAGAAATATAATTCCGCTCAGCTGTTTTTTTAAGCTATCACCGACTCCCCGCTGCTGCACAATAACCTTCTAGCGTCCCCGTTACCGCTGACGTTTATATTTCTGGCGTTTTTCTCCGAGTACCTGAATTAATAAAATTTTGTTTCAACGGCTTTTTAAGGTATTCATAGCTTTAGCATTCACTACGTCTGACGGTAACTTACTCCAGTGCTCAGCACACCTATATGAAAAGATGCTTTTTCCCACGTCCGTACTACATCTTTTAGCTCTGAATTTGATTCCATTAGTCCTGTCACAGTATTTTCATGTATATCGAAAAGATGTTCGTGATTTACTTTGTCGAACTTGTCCATAATTCAGAACATGAAGTATTTGTTGTCACACAACATAAAGGTTTTTCATTTTTCTTTTCACATTTGAGCCTCCCATGTGAGACATTGCTGAATAGTCAACAGAGTTTAGTGACATTGAGATTACCAGTGTCCAATAAAATTCTTTGGTAGTAGACTCTAAATTTTTTGCCAGCATGTATGCCGGGGAGGGGAACCACTGCCATCCTCTGGGAGATAACGTCGTCATGAACCATCAGGTCTCCTGTTACCTTTCCTTCGCATCTACTCACATCTTCCTCTCCTCTTCCTCCTCTGAACCCAGTTGCAGTCCACTACAGTGTATCAGCCATGCAGTCATAACCACAACTCTCCCCTCTCCTCCTGCTTCCTTCCTCCTAATCTTATTTCATCCTATGCATTGGTCCACTTAATATTATCGGCACTAGTCCCCTACATTACTCAGGCATCGGCAGTAACCCACCACATTACCCAAGCATCTGCAGTATCCACTACATTATCCATAGATCGGCAGTAGTCCAGCAAATTATAATACAGTCGTCAGGCAGAGCCACTCATCCACCATGCTATCTGCTGCACTCACCCTCACTGCTTGGCCACATGCTATCCAGAGATCTGCTCTAAAATATAGTCCACTATAGTCACTCACCGCCACAAATAAAATGTTATCGCCAATGACACGAGAGAGAGAGAGAGAGAGAGAGAGAGAGAGAGAGAGAGAGAGAGAGAGAGAGAGAGAGAGAGAGAGAGAGAGAGAGAGAGAGAGAGAGAGAGAGAGAGAGAGAGAGAGACAGAGAGAGAGAGAGAGAGAGAGAGAGAGAGAGATTACAGGATAGTGTTGACAGGAGTGTTGACAGAGAGTAGGCAAGGGCTATTAGCTACAGGGAAAATGGGTGGAATTACTGACGGAAGGTTACGGACCGGAGGATTGATAGGAAGTGTGTGGGATATGGTGTGTTGATACGGAAGCTAGAAGGGTAGGATAGGAAAGTTGACAAGGACGGTGAAGGAGTGGAAGTATTGATTGGGAGTTTTAAAGGCGGGGGTGTCGTCATGAGGGGTGGAGGGGCGAGAGTCTTGACGGGGAGGTGGATGGTTGGGATTGTTGACAGGAAGGGTAGGAAGGCGAAAGTGTTAACAAGGAGGGTTTATGGGTGAGGGTGTTGAGAAAGAGGAGGGAGGAGCGGGAGTGTTGACAGGGAGGGTAAAGTGTTGACAGGACGGGTGATAGGGGTGAACATGTTGCTATAAACTTCATGCTTACGTCAAGAGAACAAGACACTGGTATCTGCAACATATTTTTCTTTGTAATCATGAGCAAAAAGCCGTTATGAAACTATGTATCATGAATATGTTGCTTTGAATAACGATGTGGTTAGAAGAAATGTAGAATGAATAAATAGAATAAGAGAAAAACCTAGAATGAGTAACACTCCCTATGGGTCACAGAGCCAGGATACAACGATTCACAGGACCTGGATTTGTAAACAAACGAAGGGAACGGAGGATCAGAAGGCAGAGATAATATTTTCATTCACTGGAGAGAAAATAAAGCAGGGAATATAAAGTGAGTGAAGTACCAAACAAAAGACTGGAAGGAATATCCATATGAATATGGACAAAGAAAAAAAAAAAAAAATATATATATATATATATATATATATATATATATATATATATATATATATATATATATATATATATATATTTTCTTTTTTTTTTTTGCTTTGTCGCTGTCTCCCGCGTTTGCGAGATAGCGCAAGGAAACAGACGAAAGAAATAGCCCAACCCACCCCCATACACATGTATATACATACGTCGACACACGCAAATATACATACCTACACAGCTTTCCATGGTTTACCCCAGACGCTTCACATGCCCTGATTCAATCCACTGACAGCACGTCAACCCCGGTATACCACATCGATCCAATTCACTCTATTCCTTGCCCGCCTTTCACCCTCCTGCATGTTCAGGCCCCGATCACACAAAATCTTTTTCACTCCATCTTTCCACCTCCAATTTGGTCTCCCACTTCTCCTCGTTCCCTCCACCTCCGACACATATATCCTCGGTCAATCTTTCCTCACTCATTCTCTCCATATGCCCAAACCATTTCAAAACACCCTCTTCTGCTCTCTCAACCACGCTCTTTTTATTTCCACACATCTCTCTTACCCTTACGTTACTTACTCGATCAAACCACCTCACACCACACATTGTCCACAAACATCTCATTTCCAGCACATCCATCCTCCTGCGCACCACTCTATCCATAGCCCACGCCTCGCAACCATACAACATTGTTGGAATCACTATTCCTTCAAACATACCCATTTTTGCTTTCCGACATAATGTTCTCGACTTCCACACATTCTTCAAGGCTCCCAGGATTTTCGCCCCCTCCCCCACCCTATGATCCACTTCCGCTTCCATGGTTCCATCCGCTGCCAGATCCACTCCCAGATAACTAAAACACTTTACTTCCTCCAGTTTTTCTCCATTCAAACTTACCTCCCATTTGACTTGACCCTCAACCCTACTGTACCTAATAACCTTGCTCTTATTCACATTTCCTCTTAACTTTCTTCTCTCACACACTTTACCAAACTCAGTCACCAGCTTCTGCAGTTTCTCACATGAATCAGCCACCAGCGCTGTATCATCAGCGAACAACAACTGACTCACTTCCCAAGCTCTCTCATCCACAACAGACTTCATACTTACCCCTCTTTCCAAAACTCTTGCATTTACCTAACAACCCCATCCTTAAACAAATTAAACAACCATGGAGACATCACACACCCCTGCCGCAAACCTACATATATATACACGTCCACACACGCAAATAGACTTACCTACACATCTCAACCTATACATATATATACACACAGAGACATATACATATATACACATGTACATAATTCATAGTCTACCTTTATTCATTATGTATATGAATATATATATATATATATATATATATATATATATATATATATATATATATATATATATATATATATATATATATATATATATATATATATATATATATTTTTTTTTTTTTGCTGTCTCCCGCGTTTGCGAGGTAGCGCAAGGAAGCAGACGAAAGAAATGGCCCAACCCACCCCCATACACATGTACATACATACACGTTCACACACGCAAATATACATACCTTTACATCTCAATGTACACATATATATACATACACAGACATATACATATATACACATGTACATAATTCATACTGTCTGCCTTTATTCATTCCCATCACCACCTCGCCACACATGTAATAACAACCCCCTCCCCCCTCATGTGTGCGAGGTAGTGCTAGGAAAAGACAAAAAAGGTCACATTCGTTTAAACTCAGTCTCCAGCTGCCATGTAACAATGCACCGAAATTACAGCTCCCTTTCCACATCCAGGCCCCACACAACTTTCAGTGGTCTACCCCAGACGCTTCACATGCCCTGGTTCAATCCATTGACAGCACGTCGGCCCGGTATACCACATCGTTCCAATTCACTCTATTCCTTGCACGCCTTTCGACCTCCTGCATGTTCTGGCCCCGATCACTCAAAATCTTTTTCACTCCATCTTTCCACCCCCAATTCGGTCTCCCACTTCTCCTCTTTCCCCCCACCTCTGACACATATATCCTCCCAGTCAATCTCTCCTCACTCATTCTCTCCATGTGACCAAACCATTTCTAAACACCTTCCTCCGCTCTCTCAACCACACTCTTTTTATTATAACACATCTCTCTTACCCTTACGTTACTTACTCGATCAAACCACCTTACAACACATATTGTCCTCAAACATCTCATTTCCAGCACATCCACCCTCCTGCGCACAACTCTATATATAGCCCACGACTCGCAACCATACAACATTGTTGGAACCACCATTCCCCCAAACACACCCACTTCCGCCACCCGAGACAGTGTTCTCGACCTCCAGACACTCTTCAACCCTCCCAGAATTTTTGCCCCCTCCCCCACCCTATGATTCACTTCCGCTTCCATGGTTCCATCCGCTGCCAAATCCACTCCCAGATATCTAAAACACCTCACCTCATTCATTTTTTCTCCATTCAAACTTACCTCCCAATTGACTTGACCCTCAACCCCACTGCATCTAATAACATTGCTCTTATTCACACCCACTCTCAACTTTCTTCTCTCACACACTTTACCAAACTCAGTCACCAGCTTCTGCAGTTTCTCACATGAATCAGCCACCAGCGCTGCATCATCAGCGAACAACAACTGACTCACTTCCCACGCTGACTCATCCACAACACTGCATACTTGCTCCTCTTTCCAAAACTCTTGCATTCACCTCCCTAACAACCCCATCCATAAACAAATTAAACAACCATGGAGACATCACACACCCATGCCGCAAACCTATATTCACTGAGAACCAATCACTTTCCTCTCTTCCTACACGTACACATGCCTTACATCCTCGATAAAAACTTTTCACTGCTTCCAAAAACTTGCCTCTCACACCATATATTCTTAATACCTTCCGCAGAGCATCTCTATCAACTCTATCATATGCCTTCGCCAGATCCATAAATGCTACATACAAATCCATTTGCTTTTCTAAGTATTTCTCAAATACATTCTCCAAAGCAAACACCTGATCCACACATCCTCTACCACTTCTGAAACCACACTGCTCTTCCCCAGTCTGATGCTCTGTACATACCTTCACCCTCTCAATCAATACCCTTCCATATAATTTACCAGAAATACTCAACAAACTTATACCTCTGTAATTTGAGCACTCACCTTTGTCCCCTTTGCCTTTGTACAATGGCATTATGCAAGCATTCCGCCAATCCTCAGGCACCTCACCATGAGTCATACATACATTAAATAACCTTACCAACCAGTCAACAATACAGTCACCCCCTTTTTTAATAAATTCCACTGCAATACCATCCAACCCCGCTGCCTTGCTGGCTTTCATATATATATATATATATATATATATATATATATATATATATATATATATATATATATATATATATATATATATATATATATATATATATGGTTTGAGGATGTGTAAGAGAAATACATATCTACCTGATCTGCCTCGAGTAAATAGGAACAAAATTGATCAGACTGTCATTATTTTGTATGGGAAGAAAAGTAATACTTTCTATATTTAGCTATGGTTTTTGAGGTGATTTTGTCACAGAAGTGTTGCAACATAATCACCTAAGAACAATACTGTACTTCAGTCTTCCAATACCATATGTACTCCCCATCATATCCTCTTATGTAGAAGAGTTGAAAATATTTATCAGAACCTAACACTGATTTGAGTGACTAGGATTAAAATGATAATGGTCACATCATGTTCTGTATTTCATAAGCTAGGATTTCCCAACTATTTTCTGAAAGGGTTTCTAACAGAATAGCAGAAGCCTTTATGATTATCAATATGTACCTCCTGGTTTGTTTTAATGATTAAGCACTCACCCATAAAGATTACCTTTTATGCCTGAATATAAGTGAACTTGAAGGTGCTGGAGTAAGTTTGTTTGTTTTTAAGGATTATGAAAATCATATAACAGTTTCTAATTAGGATAGGGTATCCCTGGGGATAGGGGAGAAAGAATACTTCCCACGTATTCCCTGCGTGTCGTAGAAGGCGACTAAAAGGGGAGGGAGCGGGGGGCTGGAAATCCTCCCCTCTCACTTTTTTTTTTTTTTCTTTTAATTTTTCCAAAAGAGGGAACACAGAAGGGGCCCAGGTGAGGATATTCCCTTAAGGGCCCAGTCCTCTGTTCTCAACGCTACCTCGCTAATGCGGAAAATGGCGAATAGTATGAAAGAAAGAAAAGAAATATATATATATATATATATATATATATATATATATATATATATATATATATATATATATACATGGGTTGTTAAGGAGGTGAATGGAAGACTTTTGGAGAGTGGGGTATGTAGTCTGTTGTGGATGAGAGGGCTTGGGAAGTGAGTCAGTTGTTTGTTGATGATACAACGCTGATGGGTGATTCGGGTGAGAAACTGCAGAAGTTGGTGACTGAGTTTGGTAAAGTGTGTTAAAAAAAGAAAGCTGAGAGTAAATGTGAATAAGAGGAAGATTATTAAGTTCAGTAGGGTAGAGGGACTAGTCAATTGGGAGGTAAGTTTGAATGGAGAAAAGTGGAGGAAGTGAAGGGTTTTAGATATCTTGGAGTGGATTTAGCAGAGGATGGAACCATGGAAGTGGAAGTGAGTCACAAGGTGGGGGAGGGGGCAAAGGTTCTGGGAGCGTTGAAGAATGTGTGGAATGCGAGAACGTTATCTTGTAGAGCAAATATGGGTATGTTTGAAGGAATAGTGGTTCCAACAATGTTTTATGGTTGTTAGGCATGGGCAATATATAGGGTTGTGCGGAGGAGGGTGGATGTGTTGGAAATGAAATATTTGAAGACAATATGTTGTGTGAGGTGGTTTGATCGAGCAAGTAATGAAAGGATATGAGAGATGTGTGGTAATAAAAAGAGTGTGGTTGAGAGAGCAGAAGAGGGTGCATTGATATGGTTTGGACACATGGAGAGAATGAGTTAGGAAAAATTGATAAAGAGGATATATGTGTCGAAGGTGGAGGGAAGAAGGAGAGGTGGGAGAACAAAATGGATGTGGAAGGATGATGTGAAAAAGATTTTGAGCGATTGGGGACTAAACGTGCAAGTGATAGAATTAATTGGAACGATACAGTATACCGGGTCGACGTGCTGTCAGTGGATTGAACTAAGGCATGTAAAGCGTCTGGGGTAAACCATGGAAAGTTTTGTTGGGCCTGGATGTGGAAAGGGAGCTGTGGTTTCGGTTCATTACACATGACAGCTAGAGACTGAGCGTGAACGTGGCCTTTGTTGTCTTTTCTAGCGCTACCTCGTACGCCCGTGGCGGGAGGGGGTGCTATTTCATGTGTGGCGGGATGGCGAGTGGAATGGATAAAGAGACCAAGTATGAATATGTGTATGAATATGTGTATATATGTATATGTCTGTGCATGTATATGTATGTATACGTTGAAATGTATAGGTATGTATATATGTGTGTGTGTGTGGACGTTTATGTGCACCTATCAGCTCTTAACATCCAAAAGTCTCTCTTTCACGCGCATATCAATCAACAAGTAATCCAGTAATGTTCTATGGCCATCTCTCCAACTTACATACGTATGCTTATGTATATATCTCTCTTTAAACCAGGTATTCCCAATCACCAGTCCTTTTTCAGCACATAAATCTACAAGCTCTTTACTATCTCCATTTACAACACTGAACACCCCATGTACACCAATTGTACCCTCAACTGCCACATTACTCACCTTTGCATTCAAATCACCCATCACTATAACCCGGTCTTGTGCATCAAAACTACTAACACACTCATTCAGCTGCTCCCCAGACACTTGCCTCTCATGATCTTTCTTCTCATGCCCAGGTGCATAGGCCCCAATAATCACCCATCTCTCTCCATCTACTTTCAGTTTTACCCTTATCAATCTAGACTTTACTTTCTTATACTCTATCACATACTCCCACAACTCCTGTTTCAAGAGTAGTGCTACTCCTTCCCTTGCTCTAGTCCTCTCACCAACCCCAGACTTTACTCCCAAAGCATTCCCAAACCACTCTTTCCCTTTACCCTTGAATTTCGTTTCACTCAGAGCCAAAACATCCAGGTTCCTTCCCTCAAACAGACTACCTATCTCCCTTTTTTCTCATCTTGGTTACATCCACACACATTTAGATACCACAATCTGAGCCTTCGAGGAGGATGAGCACTCCCCGCGTGACTCCTTCTGTTTATTTGTGTGTGTGTGTGTGTGCGTATGGAAAGGATCACAATTGAGCGCGTTATCAAGTATATTTCTATGAGTCCACGGGGAAATGAAGTTCCCTAGTGCAATTTCGAGTAATAATCACATCATCAGGGAAGATACAAGAAAGAAATATAACAACGAAGAAATTTATACAATGAAGAGACGTAGCTGGACGCCATTTGGTACACAAGAAAAGTAATGTCATAGACCTAATCCATGACAGGACTTTTCATCAGAAACACTGACATCTAGAGGGAAGTATGGCCGTCAGTCAGAACACTGGCAGACTTAATATCATACCTGAGGCTCAGATTACACGAACAACAGTATATTACAAGACACTTGTGTGGAAGCACAAAAGGAAATTTGAACAACAACGTAATAACATGGAAGATCAGGTGATCTATATGCTCATGAAGCCTGGTGACGTCCTATAGGCTAGAGTCGCTGCGGGCAGGGTGTACCAGATGGTCCGTGGTCCACTCCCATGTTATGGAGACTCAGTGGCTCAACTGTATATACCACAACCTAAGTTGTTTGCTGAAACTTCCGTCAACACTTCGATACGTAATCCTGAACCATAATCAATAATAATATATAACGGATGACTTACGTTCATCTTTAAAGGATATCAAAACATCCTTTCTGGCATAAAGCAACCTCTAGTTTCTGGATATATTCATCAGAAGTACATCAGGATCCTTGACCTGTTTGGCTGGCATTCTATATATGGCAAAAGTGGGATGATGATGTACCTTGTGATGTTTCCTTAACGCAAATTACGCTATATTCCCATCCACTAAACTCATAATAATCCTGATTTTTTTTCTTTTTTTTTTTTGCTTTGTCGCTGTCTCCCGCGTTTGCGAGGTAGCGCAAGGAAACAGAAGAAAGAAATGGCCCAACCCACCCCCATACACATGTATATACATACGTCCACACACGCAAATATACATACCTACACAGCTTTCCATGGTTTACCCCAGACGCTTCACATGCCCTGATTCAATCTACTGACAGCACGTCAACCCCGGTATACCACATCGATCCAATTCACTCTATTCCTCTCCCTCCTTTCACCCTCCTGCATGTTCAGGCCCCGATCACACAAAATCTTTTTCACTCCATCTTTCCACCTCCAATATGGTCTCCCTCTTCTCCTCGTTCCCTCCACCTCCGACACATATATCCTCTTGGTCAATCTTTCCTCACTCATTCTCTCCATGTGCCCAAACCATTTGAAAACACCCTCTTCTACTCCCTCAACCACGCTCTTTTTATTTCCACACATCTCTCTTACCCTTACGTTACTTACTCGATCAAACCACCTCACACCACACATTGTCCTCAAACATCTCATTTCCAGCACATCCATCCTCCTGCGCACAACTCTATCCATAGCCCACGCCTCACAACCATACAACATTGATGGAACCACTATTACTTCAAACATACCCATTTTTGCTTTCCGACATAATGTTCTCGACTTCTACACATTCTTCAAGGCTCCCAGGATTTTCGCCCCCTCCCCACCCTATGATCCACTTCCGCTTCCATGGTTCCATCCGCTGCCAGATCCACTCCCAGATATCTAAAGCACTTTACTTCCTCCATTTTTTCTCCATTCAAACTTACCTCCCAATTGACTTGACCTTCAACCCTACTGTACCTAATTACCTTGCTCCTATACACATTTACTCTTAACTTTCTTCTTTCAAACACTTTACCAAACTCAGTCACCAGCTTGTGCAGTTTCTCACATGAATCAGCCACCAGCGTTGTATCATCAGCGAACAACAACTGACTCACTTCCCAAGCTCTCTCATCCACAACAGACTTCATACTTGCCCCTCTTTCCAAAACTCTTGCATTCACCTCCCTAACAACCCCATCCATAAACAAATTAAACAACCATGGAGACATCACACACCCCTGCCGCAAACCTACATTCACAGAGAACCAATCACTTTCCTCTCTTCCTACACGTACACATGCCTTACATCCTCGATGAAAACTTTTCACTGCTTCTAACAACTTGCCTCTCACACCATATATTCTTAATTCCTTCCACAGAGCATCTCTATCAACTCTATCATATGCCTTCTCCAGATCCATAAATGCTACATACAAATCCATTTGCTTTTCTAAGTATTTCTCACATACATTCTTCAAAGCAAACACCTGATCCACACATCCTCTACCACTTCTGAAACCACACTGCTCTTCCCCAATCTGATGCTCTGTACATGCCTTCACCCTCTCAATCAATACCCTCCCATATAATTTACCAGGAATACTCAACAAACTTATACCTCTGTAATTTGAGCACTCACTCTTATCCCTTATAATCCTGATATATCTTTATATATCTTTTTTGACAGAATTTGAGGCAGGACTCCGAGCGTCCTTACTTATGCATGTAAATCCTTCTTGCCTTCGCTTGTGATTATGATAATCCCTCCTTTTAAAGAAGCCAAAAGTAAAGCTTAGATGAAAGAAGATTAATCTCAGGGGATTTTTTTCTTGGGAGGCTTACAACAAGAGAAGTATTTGTGTAGGCAGGGATAAAGGTAAGGACGCTAATAACAGTGCTAGAGAGGAGAAAGCCAGCCAGACTGGGCAGTAATGGAGGTAATCCTGCTAGAATGAACCGTGGTTGAAGGCTAACGGCACAGGGGTTAACGCCCAGGGGAAAAGATGGAGGAATTATTAATGTGGCATTTGCCCACAGTTTAACCATTAATTACTACGAAAGGAAAAATTATATGATTATTATCATTATTATCCCATTCAAATCTAATATTTGATATTCTAGCTACAGTTAATGTGGAGCCAAGTTGCAAGATAAACTACCTGTATGGAAGGATTTATATCTCCATTTTTTTTTTATTCTTTTTAGGCTGTGACACTGCAACGTGAGGTGGCCATTTCTTGCTTACATCGGCCATAGTTACCGCACAATCAAGTGTCTACTGCAGCTGGCACCAGCATCTCCCTTTCGGTAAATTCCATGTGAAAATTGTGAGCATTTAGTTACTCTCCCAAATGATTTGAGCACTATTGATCAGGAAATATCTGTCTCATACCCATTAGCCACATGTGCCAATCAGGTCGAACTATTCTTGTCTTTATTGCTGTAGATCACAAATTTTTTTTGCCATAACGAAGTGAACACGTTATCACATGACGTAAATAGAAAAGGATCAACCTCCACCACGATAAAACAAGTATTGATACATACACCGGGGCCAGGCTGGGCTTTGTTACTTTAGTTTACTTAAACTGATTATTGTTTTTCATATTTTCCTGTTCAGTATATGTAAATGAATTCTGTTGTTTATACAAACTCTTCACTTCAGAAAATGGTCAAGAATTTCACCAAAACTCGAGCTTTTCAGTACGAGATCAGTTACTAATCTATCTTAACCTGGATATCTTAACTATAAGGTGCGTTGTATGTTTATCCAATTTCCTCCACAAGAAGGATTCGAACGCCTCCCCCACTAATTGCATGACAAACAGGAGCGCTAACCACTCAGCCACCAGCATCCAAAATAAAGGAAATGTGAGTTGATTACAACAATCGAATGTACTTCGTAGTATATACACAGGCAACGAGACCTCACCGGCTGTTGCTCCACAGGCACTCAGTAACCAGTGGTCAAAATGTACCGATGATAATCGGTGTCAAACACTGATTATGCGAGCATGCAACAGTGCACTGAAGGCACATACACATGATACTTGTAATATCTTACGCAGGAAGGATCCAAGCCTCCGCCATCTGCGTGGCAGACATGTGCCCAACTTGGAAAATGTTGGTTTAAAATGAAAATAGAAAACACGAGGGGACACTTCAGCTCATTAGATTAATCTCACTTCATTAGATTAATCTCACCTCTCGTCTTTTTTTTCAATTTTCCTGAAAAAAGGAACAGAGAAGGAGGCCAGGTGAAGATATTCCCTCAAAGGCCCAGTCCTCTGTTCTTAACGCTACCTCGCTAACGCGGGAAATGGCGAATAGTTTGAAAAAAAAAATGAATATATATATATATATATATATATATATATATATATATATATATATATATATATATATATATATATATATATATATATATATACGAATAAAGTGTATATGAACGCGCACCTTCATGATATATATATACACATATATATATATATATATATATATATATATATATATATATATATATATATATATATATATATATATATATATATATATATATATTTTTTTTTTTTTTTTTTATACTTTGTCGCTGTCTCCCGCGTTTGCGAGGTAGCGCAAGGAAACAGACGAAAGAAATGGCCCAACCCCCCCCCCCCCATACACATGTACATACACACGTCCACACACGCAAATGTACATACCTACACAGCTTTCCATGGTTTACCCCAGACGCTTCACATGCCTTGATTCAATCCACTGACAGCACGTCAACCCCTGTATACCACATCGCTCCAATTCACTCTATTCCTTGCCCTCCTTTCACCCTCCTGCATGTTCAGGCCCCGATCACACAAAATCTTTTTCACTCCATCTTTCCACCTCCAATTTGGTCTCCCTCTTCTCCTCGTTCCCTCCACCTCCGACACATATATCCTCTTGGTCAATCTTTCCTCACTCATTCTCTCCATGTGCCCAAACCATTTCAAAACACCCTCTTCTGCTCTCTCAACCACGCTCTTTTTATTTCCACACATCTCTCTTACCCTTACGTTACTTACTCGATCAAACCACCTCACACCACACATTGTCCTCAAACATCTCATTTCCAGCACATCCATCCTCCTGCGCACAACTCTATCCATAGCCCACGCCTCGCAACCATACAACATTGTTGGAACCACTATTCCTTCAAACATACCCATTTTTGCTTTCCGAGATAATGTTCTCGACTTCCACACATTTTTCAAGGCTCCCAAAATTTTCGCCCCCTCCCCCACCCTATGATCCACTTCCGCTTCCATGGTTCCATCCGCTGACAGATCCACTCCCAGATATCTAAAACACTTCACTTCCTCCAGTTTTTCTCCATTCAAACTCACCTCCCAATTGACTTGACCCTCAACCCTACTGTACCTAATAACCTTGCTCTTATTCACATTTACTCTTAACTTTCTTCTTCCACACACTTTACCAAACTCAGTCACCAGCTTCTGCAGTTTCTCACATGAATCAGCCACCAGCGCTGTATCATCAGCGAACAACAACTGACTCACTTCCCAAGCTCTCTCATCCCCAACAGACTTCATACTTGCCCCTCTTTCCAGGACTCTTGCATTTACCTCCCTAACAACCCCAAATATATATATATATATATTTGTTTATATATATATATATATATATATATATATATATATATATATATATATATATATATATATATATATATATATATATATATATATATATAAGGTCGAAGTGAGGGGATTCAGCCCGTCGGTTGGCCGCCGTTGGAGGATGTCACATTCCCTGGGGATAGGGGAGAAAGAATACTTCCCACGTATTCCCTGCGTGTCGTAGAAGGCGACTAAAAGGGAAGGGAGCGGGGGGCTGGAAATCCCCCCCTCTCGTTTTTTTTTTTTTTTTTTTTTTTTTAATTTTCCAAAAGAAGTAACAGAGAAGAGGTCCAGGTGAGGATATTCCCTCAAAGGCCCAGTCCTCTGTTCTTAACGCTACCTCGCTATCGCGGGAAATAGCGAATAGTATGAAAAAAAAAAAAAAGAAAATATATATATATATATATATATATATATGGGTTGTTAGGGAAGTGAATGCAAGAATTTTGGAGAGAGGGGCAAGTATGCAGTCTGTTGTGGATGAGAGGGCTTGGGAAGTGAGTCAGTTGTTGTTCGCTGATGATACAGCGCTGGTGGCTGATTCGGCTGAGAAACTGCAGAAGCTGGTGACTGAGTTTGGTAAAGTGTGTGAAAGAAGAAACCTGAGAGTAAATGTGAACAAGAGCAAGGTTATAATGTACAGTAGGGTTGAGGGACAAGTCAAGTGGAAGGTAAGTTTGTATGGAGAATATCTCGAGGAAGTGAAATGTTTTGGATATCTGGGAGTGGATTAGGCAGGGGATGGAACCATTGAAGCGGAAGTAAGTCACAGGATGGGGGAGGGGGCGAAGGTTCTGTGAGCGTTGGAGAATGTGTGGAAGGCGAGAACATTATCTCGAAAAGCAAAAATGGGTATGTTTGAAGGAATAGTGGTTCCAACAATGTTATATGGTTGCGAGGCGTGGGCTATAGATAGGGTTGTGAGGAGGAGGGTGGATGTGTGGGAAACGAGATAATTGAGGACAATATGTGGTGTGAGGTGGTTTGATCGAGTAAGTAATGAAAGGGTAACAGAGGTGTGGTAATAAAAAGGGTGTGGTTGAGAGAGCACCAGAGGGTGTTTTGAAATGGTTTCGTCACATGGACAGAATGAGTGAGGAAAGATTGACAAAGGGGATATATGTGTCAGAGATGGAGGGAACAAGAAAAGGGAGACCAAATTGGAGGTGGAAGGATGGAGTGATAATGATTTTTAGCGACTGGGGACTGAACGTGCAAATGATTGGAACGATGTGGTATACTGGGGTCGACGTGCTGTCAATGGATTGAACCAGGGCATGTGAAGTGTCTGGGGTAGACCATGGAAAGTTGTGTGGGGCCTGGATGTGGAAAGGGAGCTGTGGTTTGGGTGCATTATTTCATGACAGCTAGAGACTAAGTGTGAACGAAAGTGGCCTCTGTTTTCTTTTCCTAGCGCTACCTCGCGCGTGTGTGGGAGGGGAGTGTCATTTCATGTGTGGCGGGATGGCGACAGGAACGAATAAAGGCAGGAAGTATGAATTCTGTTCATGCGTATATATGTTATAGTCTGTGTATGTACATATACGTATACATTGAAATGTATAAGTGTGTATATGTGCGTGCGTGGACGTGTATGTATATATATGTGTATGTGGGTGGGTAGGAACACAGCTACAGGGTGTCACATACGTGTATAGAAATTTTCGTACTCCTCCGTTATCAAATGTATTCACTTACTCAGACAAAGAGAGACATAATGATAGATGGAATTTGAAACTGTTCCTCACGAAAGATTGGTTTTGTAGGCAGATACTCAAACTGAGAATAAACGAGCTTTTATCTACTTAAATGAAAAATAACAAGTGAAGTCCCTCAGGCTTGGTAATGAGCCATTACTGTTTCTGGTCCATTTAAATGACTTGCCAAACGAGACGGATCCATACCTGAGTGAGTATACAGTTGTTGATGATGAAATGGAGAAAGAAGTACGAAATAAGAGGGAAAGACAAATATTGCAAAGAAACCTAGACATGACCTCGCAGTGGTCGGACAAATGGCTAATGAAATTTGTACCTGGAAAATACAAAATTATGAAAATGGGAAAAAGTTTAAACAGGTGAGACTGGAAGAAACATGCCAAAGCAGACGAGCATTGACAGGGTCTTAGGAATCGACATTGAAATGAAAATCTCACCAGAACTTTACGTGAGGGGATATGTTACAAAGGCAAAGGCCGTTACCATCAACGAGAGGAACTGTCGTCAGGACGTGACAGTAGAGATGTCTGGAAGATGACACAAAGCACAGTCAAATTCAGTTGGAGTACGCGGCAAGTGTTTTGTGTCCTCAGCAGAGGAGTCATACAACCTGGTGGAAAGAAACGCAATGAATGTTGCAACGTAAGTAAGTGGCATGACCTACGAAGCAAGCAAGGGAACCCTTGAACAGTCCATTTTGAAAGAAAGAATTAAGATGAGACATGATGTCTACTACATACAAGCATTTATGAGACCAGGGAAGGGTTTGCATACAACAGTTGTTGGTATTTAGATGAGACAAAAAAACAAAGACAAAAAGAGCTAAGCAACAGAAGTTTGAAGTAGCAGACTTGTGAACATAATATCAAAGGTAAGCGCGGAAAAATAAGCGCAACTAGCAGTGAAAGATGTTAACTTTAGCCAACATGATGTAAATGCGAATATCAGAGTTCGGCTTCCACGAGTGGAAAACTTTTACCGTATAAGCCTAGAAAGATAAGAAGAAATAGATAACACACACACACAGACACAGACACACACACACACACACACACACACACACACACACACACACACACACACACTGTATATATAAATATATATATATATATATATATATATATATATATATATATATATATATATATATATATATATATATATATATATATCCCTGGGGATAGGGGAGAAAGAATACTTCCCACGTATTCCCTGCGTGTCGTAGAAGGCGACTAAAAGGGGAGGGAGCGGGGGTCTGGAAATCCTCCCCTCTCACTTTTTTTTTTTTAATTTTCCAAAAGAGGGAACAGAGAAGGGGCCCAGGTGAGGATATTCCCTCAAGGGCCCAGTCCTCTGTTCTCAACGCTACCTCGCTAATGCGGGAAATGGCGAATAGTATGAAGCAAAAGAAAAGATATATATATATATATATATATATATATATATATATATATATATATATATATATATATATATATATATATATATATATATATATAATCTTTGCTCTCACCCTTTTCCATTTTGCGCTCAATCTCTCCTGGTACTTCCTCACACGAGTCTCCTTCCCTAGCGCACTTACTCTCACCACTCTCTTCACCCCCAGCATTCTCTCTTCTTTTCTGAAAACCTTTACAAATCTTCACCTTCGCCTCCACAAAATAATGATCAGACATCCCTCCAGTTGCACCTCTCAGTACATTAGCATCCAAAAGTCTCTCTTTCATGCACCTATCAATTAACACGTAATCCAATAACGCTCTCTGGCCATCTCTCCTACTTACCTACATATATCTATCTTTTTAAACCAGGTATTCCCAATCACCAGTCCTTTTTCAGCTCACAAATCTACATGCTCTTCACCATTTCCATTTACAACACTGGACACGCCATGTACACCAATTATTCCCTCAACTGCCACATTATTCACCTTCGCATTCAAGGCACCCATAACTATAACTCGGTATCGTGCATCAAAACTACTAACACACTCACTCAGCTGCTCCCAAAACGCTTGCTTCTCATAATCTTTCTTCTCACGATCAGGTGCAAAGACACCAATAGTCAACCATCTCTCTCTATCCACTTTCACTATTACCCATATCAGTCTAGAGTTTACTTTCTTACACTCTATCACATACTCCCACAACTCCTGTTTCAGTAGTAGTGCTACTCCTTCCTTTGTTCTTGTCTCTCATCAAGCCCTAACTTTCTTCCCAGAACATTCCCAAACTACTCTTCCCCTTTACCCTTAAGCTTCGTTTCACTCAGAGCCAAAAAATCCAGGTTCCTTTTCTCAAACATATTACCTATCTCTCCTTTTTTCTCATCTTGGTTACATCCACACACATTTAGATACCCTAATCTGAGCCTTCGAAGAGGATAAGCACTCCCCGCGTGACTCCTTCTTCTGTTTCCCCTTTCAGAAAGTTTAAATACAAGGAGGGGATGGTGTCTAGCCCCCGCTCCCGTCCCCTTTAGTCGCCTTCTACGACATGCGGGGAATGTTTTGGAAGTATTCTTTCTCCCCCATCCCCAGGGATATAAGGTATAAGTTTGTTGAGTATTCTTGGGAAATTATATGAGAGGGTATTGATTGAGATGGTGAAAGCATGTACAGAGCTTTAGATTGGGGAAGAGCAGTGTGGTTTCAGAAGTGGTAGAGGACGTGTGGATCAGGTGTTTGCTTTAAAGAATGTATGTGAGAAATACTTAGAAAAGCAAATTGATTTGCATGTAGCATTTATGGATCTGGAGAAGGCATAAGACAGAACTGATAGAGATGCACTGTGGAAGGTATTAAGAGTATATGGTGAGGGAGGCAAGTTGCTACAAGCAGCGAAAAGTTTTTATCGAGGATGTAAGGCATGTGTACGAGTAGGAAGAGAGGAAATGATTTGGGTGCGTGATGTCTCCATGGCTGTTTAATTTGTTTATGGATGGGGTCGTTAGGGAGGTGAATGCAAGAGTTTTGGAGAGAGGGGAAAGTATGCAGTCTGCTGTGGATGAGAGGGCTTGGAAAGTGAGTCACTTTTTGTTCGCTGATGATATAAGGCTGATGGCTGATTCGTGTGAGAAATTACAGAAGCTGGTGACTGAATTTCGTAAAGTGTGTGAAAGAAGAAAGCTGAGAGTGAATGTGAATAAGAGCAAGATTATTAGGTACAGTAGGGTTGAGGGATAAGTCAATTGTGAGGGAAGTTTGAATGGAGAAAAACTGGAGGAAGTGAAGTGTTTTAGATATCTGGGAGTGGATTTGGCAGCGGATGGAACCATGGAAGCGGAAGTGAGTCACGGGGTGGGGGATGGGCGAAAGTTCTGGTAGCATTGAAAAATGTGTGGAAGGTGAGAACGTTATCTCGGAAAGCAAAATTGGATATGTTTGAAGGAATGGTGGTTCCAACAATGTTATATGGTTGCGAGGCATGGGCTATAGACAGAGTTGCGCGGAGGAGGGTGGGTGTGTTGGAAATGAGATGTTTGAGGACAATATGTGGTGTGGGTTGGTTTGATCGAGTAGATAATGAAAGGGTAAGAGAGATATGTGGTACTAAAAAGATAGTGGTTGAGAGAGCAGAATAGGGTGTTTTGAAATGGTTCGGTCGCATGGAAAGAATGAGTGAGGAAAGATTTACAAAAGAGATATATGTGTCAGAGGTGGAGGGAACGAGGAGAAGCGGCAGACCAAATTGAAGGTGGAAGGATGGAGAGAAAATGATTTTGAGCGATCGGGGCCTGACCATACAGGAGGGTGAAAGGCGTGCAAGGAATACAGTGAACTGGAACGATGCGGTATACCGGGGTCGACGTGCTGTCAGTGGATTGAACCAGGGTATGTGAAGCGTCTGGAGTAAACCAAGGAATGTTTTGACGGGCAAGGATTCTCTGTACATGGCTTCACCCTCTCAATCAATATCCTCCCATATAATTTCCCAGGAATACTCAACAAACTTATACCTCTGTAATTTGAACACTCATCTTTATCCCCTTTGCCTTTGTACAATGGCACTATGCATGCATTCCGCCAATCCTCAGGCACTTCACCATGAGCCATACATACATTGAATATCGTCACCAACCAATCAACAACAGAGTCACTCCCTTTTTCAATTAATTCCACTGCAATACCATGCATATATATATATATATATATATATATATATATATATATATATATATATATATATATATATATATATATATATATATATATATATATATATATATTTTTTTTTTCTTTTTTTATACTATTCGCCATTTCCCGCATTAGCAAGGTAGCGTCAAGAACAGAGGACTGGACCTTTGAGGGAACATCCTCACCTGGCCCCCTTCTCTGTTCCTTCTTTTGGAAAATTAAAAAAAACTGAGAGGGGAGGATTTCCAGCCCCCCGCTCCCATATATATATATATATATATATATATATATATATATATATATATATATATATATATATATATATATATATATATATATATTTTTATATCTTTATTTTGCTTTGTCGCTGTCTCCCGAGTTTGCGAGGTAGCGCAAGGAAACAGACGAAAGAAATGGCCCAACCCACCCCCATACACATGTATATACATACACGTCCACACACGCAAATATACATACCTACACATCTCAATGTACACATATATATACACACACAGGAGCATACATATATACCCATGCACACAGTTCACACTGTCTGCCTTTATTCATTCCCATCGCAACCTCGCCACACATGGAATACCACCCCCCTCCCCTCAGGTGTGGGAGGTAGCGCCAGGAAAAGACAACAAAGGCCCCATTCGTTCACACTCAGTCTCTAGCTGTCATGCAGTAATGCCCGAAACCACAGCTCACTTTCCACATCCAGGCCCCACAAAACTTTCCAAGGTTTACCCCAGACGCTTCACATGCCCTGATTCAATCCACTGACAGCACACCAAACCCCGGTATACCACATCTCTCCAATTCACTCTATTCCTTGCCCGCCTTTCACCCTCCTGCATGTTCAGGCCCCGATCACACAAAATCTTTTTCACTCCATCTTTCCACCTCCAATTTGGTCTCCCACTTCTCCTCGTTCCCTCCACCTCCGACACATATATCCTCTTGGTCAATCTTTCCTCACTCACACTCCCATGTGCCCAAACCATTTCAAAACACCCTCCTCTGCTCTCTCAACCACGCTCTTTTTATTTCCACACATCCCTCTTACCCTTCCATTACTTACTCGATCAAACCACCTCACACCACACATTATCCTCAAACATCTCATTTGCAGCCCATCCACCCTCCTGCGCACAACTCTATCCATAGCCCACGCCTCGCAACCATACAACATTGTTGGAACCACTATTCCTTCAAACATACCCATTTTTGCTTTCCGAGATAATGTTCTCGACTTCCACACATTCTTCAAGGCTCCCAGGATCTTCGCCCCCTCCCCCACCCTATGATTCACTTCCGCTTCCATGGTTCCATCCGCTGCCAGATCCACTCCCAGATATCTAAAACACTTTACTTCCTCCAGTTTTTCTCTATTCAAACTTACCTCCCAATTGACTTGACCCTCAACCTTACTGTACCTAACAACCTTGCTCTTATTCACATTTACTCTTAACTTTCTTCTTTCACACACTTTACTAATCTCAGTCACCAGCTTCTACAGTTTCTCACATGAATCAGCCACCAGCGCTGTATCATCAGCGAACAACAACTGACTCACTTCCCAAGCTCTCTCATCCACAACAGACTTCATACTTGCCCCTCTTTCCAAAACTCTTGCATTCACCTCCCTAACAACCCCATCCATAAACAAATTAAACAACCATGGAGACATCACACACCCCTGCCGCAAACCTACATTCACTGAGAACCAATCACTTTCCTCTCTTCCTACATGTACACATGCCTTACATCCTCGATAAAAACTTTTCACTGCTTCTAACAACTTGCCTCCCACACCATATATTCTTAATACCTTCCACAGAGCATCTCTATCAACTCTATCATATGCCTTCTCCAGATCCATAAATGCTACATACAAATCCATTTGCTTTTCTAAGTATTTCTCACATACATTCTTCAAAGCAAACACCTGATCCACACATCTTCTACCACTTCTGAAACCACTCTGCTTTCCCCAATCTGATGCTCTGTACATGCCTTCACCCTCTCAATCAATACCCTCCCATATAATTTACCAGGAATACTCAACAAACTTATACCTCTGTAATTTGAGCACTCACTCTTATCGCCTTTGCCTTTGTACAATGGCACTATGCACGCATTCCGCCAATCCTCAGGCACCTCACCATGAGTCATACATACATTAAAAAACCTTACCAACCAGTCAAGAATACAGTCACCCCCTTTTTTAATAGATTCCACTGCAATACCATCCAAACCTGCTGCCTTGCCGGCTTTCATCTTCCGAAAAAGCTTTTACTACCTCTTCTCTGTTTACCAAATCATTTTCCCTAACCCTCTCACTTTGCACACCACCTCGACCAAAACACCCTATATCTGCCACTCTATCATCAAACACATTCAACAAACCTTCAAAATACTCACTCCATCTCCTTCTCACATCACCACTACTTGTTATCACCTCCCCATTAGCGCCCTTCACTGAAGTTCCCATTTGCTCCCTTGTCATACGCACTTTATTTACCTCCTTCCAGAACATCTTTTTATTCTCCCTAAAATTTAATGATACTCTCTCACCCCAACTCTCATTTGTCCTCTTTTTCACCTCTTGCACCTTTCCATTGACCTCCAGTCTCTTTCTTTTATACATCTCCCACTCAATTTCATTTTTTCCATTCTTTCATCTGTTTCCTTGCGCTACCTCGCTAACGCGGGAGACAGCAACAAAGTATAATAAATACATACACATATATATATATATATATATATATATATATATATATATATATATATATATATATATATATATATATATATATATATATATATATATGTATATATTTTTTTTTTTTTTTGCTTTGTCGCTGTCTCCCGAGTTTGCTAGGTAGCGCAAGGAAACAGACGAAAGAAATGGCCCAACCCACCCCCATACACATGTATATACATACGTCCACACACGCAAATATACATACCTATACAGCTTTCCATGGTTTACCCCAGACGCTTCACATGACCTCATTCAATCCACTGACAGCACGTCAACCCCGGTATACCACATCGCTCCAATTCACTCTATTCCTTGCCCTCCTTTCACCCTCCTGCATGTTCAGGCCCCGATCACACAAAATCTTTTTCACTCCATCTTTCCACCTCCAATTTGGTCTCCCTCTTCTCCTCGTTCCCTCCACCTCCGACACATATATCCTCTTGGTCAATCTTTCCTCACTCATTCTCTCCATGTGCCCAAACCATTTCAAAACACCCTCTTCTGCTCTCTCAACCACGTTCTTTTTATTTCCACACATCTCTCTTACCCTTACGTTACTTACTCGATCAAACCACCTCACACCACACATTGTCCTCAAACATCTCATTTCCAGCACATCCATCCTCCTGCGCACCACTCTATCCATAGCCCACGCCTCGCAACCATACAACATTGTTGGAACCACTATTCCTTCAAACATACCCATTTTTGCTTTCCGAGATAATGTCCTCGACTTCCACACATTCTTCAAGGCTCCCAGAATTTTCGCCCGCTCCCCCACCCTATGATCCACCTCCGCTTCCATGGTTCCATCCGCTGCCAGATCCACTCCCAGATATCTAAAACACTTCACTTCCTCCAGTTTTTTTCCATTCAAACTCACCTCCCAATTGACTTGCCCCTCAACCCTACTGTACCTAATAACCTTGCTCTTATTCTCATTTACTCGTAACTTTCTTCTTTCACACACTTTACCAAACTCAGTCACCAGCTTCTGCAGTTTCTCACATGAATCAGCCACCAGCGCTGTATCATCAGCGAACAACAACTGACTCACTTCCCAAGCTCTCTCATCCCCAACAGACTTCATACTTGCCCCTCTTTCCAAAACTCTTGCATTCACCTCCCTAACAACCCCATCCATAAACAAATTAAACAACCATGGAGACATCACACACCCCTGCCCCAAACCTACATTCACTGAGAACTAATCACATATATATGTATATATATATATATATATATATATATATATATATATATATATATATATATATATATATATATATATGTGTGTGTGTGTGTGTGTGTGTGTGTGTGTGTAAGGCATGTGTACGCTTAGGAAGAGAGGAAAGTGATTGGTTCTCAGTGAATGTAGGTTTGCGGCAGGTGTGTGTGATGTCTCCATGGTTGTTTAATTTGTTTATGGAAGGGGTTGTTAGGGAGGTGAATGAAAGAATTTTGGAAAGAGGGGCAAGTATGAAGTCTGTTGGGGATGAGAGAGCTTTGGAAGTGAGTCAGTTGTTGTTCGCTGATGATACAGCGCTTGTGGCTGATTCATGTGAGAAACTGCAGAAACTGGTGACTGAGTTTTGTAAAGTGTGTGAAAGAAGAAAGTAAAGAGTAAATGTGTATAAGAGTAAGGTTATTAGGTACAGTAGGGTTGAGGCTCAAGTCAATTGGGAGGTAAGTTTGAATGGTGAAAAACTGGAGGAAGTAAAGTGTTTTAGATATCTGGGAGTGGATCTGGCAGCGGATGGAACCATGGAAGCGGAAGAGAATCATAGGGTGGGGGAGGGGGCGAAGATCCTGGGAGCCTTGAAGAATGTGTGGAAGTCGAAAACATTATCTCGGAAAGCAAAAATGAGTATGTTTGAAGGAATAGTGGTTCCAACAATGTTGTATGGTTGCGAGGCGTGGGCTATGGATAGAGTTGTGCGCAGGAGGGTGGATGTGCTTGAAAGGAAATGTTTGCGGACAATGTGTGGTGTGAGGTGGTTTGATTGAGTAAGTAATGTAAGGGTAAGAGAGATGTGTGGAAATAATAAGAGCGTGGTTGAGAGAGCAGAAGAGGGTGTTTTGAAATGGTTTGGGCACATGGAGAGAATGAGTGAGGAAAGATTGACCAAGAGGATATATTTGTCGGAAGTGGAGGGAACGAGGTGAAGTGGGAGACCAAATTGGAGGTGGAAAGATGGAGTGAAAAAGATTTTGTGTGATCGGGGCCTGAACATGCAGGAGGGTAAAAGGAGGGCAAAGAATAGAGTGAATTGGAACGATGTGGTATACCGGGGTTGGTGTGCTGTCAGTGGATTGAATCAGGGCATGTGAAGCGTCTTGGGTAAACCATGGAAAGTTTTGTGGGGCCTGGATGTGGAAAGGGAGCTGTGGTTTCGGGCATTATTGCATGACAGCTAGAGACTGAGTGTGAACGAATGGGGCCTTTGTTGTCTTTTCCTGGCGCTACCTCGCACACCTGAGGGACAGGGGGATGGTATTCCATGTGTGGCGAGGTGGCGATGGGAATGAATAAAGGCAGACAGTGTGAATTGTGTGCATGGGTATATATGTATGTGTCTGTGTGTGTATATATATATATGTACATTGAGATGCATAGGTATGTATATTTGCGTGTGTGGACGTGTAATTATATACATTGTGTATGGGGGTGGGTTGGGCCATTTCTTTCGCCTGTTTCCTTGCGCTACCTCGCAAACGCGGGAGACAGCGACAAACCAAAAAAAAAAGAAAATAATATATATATACATTGATGATAGAGTGGCAGATATAGGGTGTTTTGGTCGAGGTGGTGTTCAAAGTGAGAGGGTTAGGGAAAATAATTTGGTAAACAGAGAAGAGGTAGTAAAAGCTTTGCGGAAGATGAAAGCCGGCAAGGCAGCAGGTTTGGATGGTATTGCAGTGGAATTTATTAAAAAATGGGGTGACTGTATTGTTGACTGGTTGGTAAGGTTATTTAATGTATGTATGACTCATGGTGAGGTGCCTGACGATTGGCGGAATGCGTGCATAGTGCCATTGTACAAAGGCAAAGGGGATAAGAGTGAGTGCTAAAATTACAGAGGTATAAGTTTGTTGAGTATTCCTGGTAAATTATATGGAAGGGTATTGATTGAGAGGGTGAAGGCATGTACAGAGCATCAGATTGGGGAAAGCAGTGTGGTTTCAGAAGTGGTAGAGGATGTGTGGGTCAGGTGTTTGCTTTGAAGAATGTATGTGAGAAATACTTAGAAAAGCAAATGGATTTGTATGTAGCATTTATGGATCTGGAGAAGGCATATGATAGAGTTGATAGAGATGCTCTGTGGAAGGTATTAAGAATATATGGTGTGGGAGGCAAGTTGTTAGAAGCAGTGAAAAGTTTTTATCGAGGATGTAAGGCATGTGTACGTGTAGGAAGAGAGGAAAGTGATTGGTTCTCAGCGAATGTAGGTTTGCGGCAGGGGTGTGTGATGTCTCCATGGTTGTTTAATTTGGTTATGGATGGGGTTGTTAGGGAGGTGAATGCAAGAGTTTTGGAAAGAGGGGCAAGTATGAAGTCTGTGTGGATGAGAGAGCTTGGGAAGTGAGTCAGTTGTTGTTCGCTGATGATACAGCGCTGGTGGCTGATTCATGTGAGAAACTGCAGAAGCTGGTGACTGAGTTTGGTAAAGTGTGTGAAAGAAGAAAGTTAAGAGTAAATGTGAATAAGAGCAAGGTTATTAGGTACAGTAGGGTTGAGGGTCAAGTCAATTGGGAGTTAAGTTTGAATGGAGAAAAACTGGAGGAAGTGAAGTGTTTTAGATATCTGGGAGTGGATCTGGCAGCGGATGGAACCATGGAAGCGGAAGTGGATCATAGGGTGGGGGAGGGGGCGAAAATTCTGGGAGCCTTGAAGAATGTGTGGAGGTCGAGAACATTATCTCGGAAAGCAAAAATGGGTATGTTTGAAGGAATAGTGGTTCCAACAATGTTGTATGGTTGCGAGGCGTGGGCTATGGATAGAGTTGTGCGCAGGAGGATGGATGTGCTGGAAATGAGATGTTTGAGGACAATGTGTGGTGTGAGGAGGTTTGATCGAGTAAGTAACGTAAGGGTAAGAGAGATGTGTGGAAATAAAAAGAGCGTGGTTGAGAGAGCAGAAGAGGGTGTTTTGAAATGGTTTGGGCACATGGAGAGAATGAGTGAGGAAAGATTGACCAAGAGGATATATATGTCGTAGGTGGAGGGAACGAGGAGAAGAGGGAGACCAAATTGGAGGTGGAAAGATGGAGTGAAAAAGATTTTGTGTGATCGGGGCCTGAACATGCAGGAGGGTGAAAGGAGGGCAAGGAATAGAGTGAATTGGAGCGATGTGGTATACCAGGGCTGACGTGCTGTCAGTGGATTGAATCAAGGCATGTGAAGCGTCTGGGGTAAACCATGGAAAGCTGTGTAGGTATGTATATTTGCGTGTGTGGACGTATGTATATACATGTGTATGGGGGTGGGTTGGGCCATTTCTTTCGTCTGTTTCCTTGCGCTACCTCGCAAACGCGGGAGACAGCGGCAAAAAAAAAAAAAAAAAAATATATATATATATATATATATATATATATATATATATATATATATATATATATATATATATATATCCCTGGGGATAGGGGATTAAGAATACTTCCCACGTATTCCCTGCGTGTCGTAGAAGGCGACTGAAAGGGGAGGGAGCGGGGGGTTGGAAATCCTCCCCTCTCTCTTTTTTTTTTTTTTCCAAAAAGGGCTTTCATCTTCCGAAAAGAAGGAACAGAGGGGGCCAGGTGAGGATATTCCTAGAAAGGCCCAGTTCTCTGTTCCTAACGCTACCTCGCTAACACGGGAAGTGGCGAATAGTTTAAAAGAAAGAAAAAAGAAAAAAAAAAAAATATATATATATATATATATATATATATATATATATATATATATATATATATATATATATATATATTCTACTCCCGGTCCTCATTCTTTGCCCTAAATGCTGAGACCATAATGTAACATGTTTACCTGCTGAGCCGGATACAGATATGAGCATATACTGATACAGGGACTTGCGTTATATTGGTGTGGGTTCTCTCTCACGAGTGTCCCAAGCATAAAAAGATGAGGTTGATGCCTCAGGCTAAATTGCACGAGACAGTGGATGCTGAATACTGTGCCGGATCAGCACATGGATGTTGTAAGCTTCCAACCAGTTGATAACTAGCAGTTGCATCTGAAGCAGCTTGAAGATTACATGTAGATAAAATACATCCATGTTCTATAATAATGAGAAATATCTAATAACACATGAGTACAAAAAATGTAGCAAGATCATTGGATTTGATAATGTCATCGCAAGATTGATCGTGTGATACAGTTATTATTGCCTCCATACTTTACTGAGAAATATTGTTTACCTTAGATGTAAGTTGTGTGGTTAGAGATGTGGCCACATGATACTATGCTTTAGTGCTGGGGGAAATTGTGACCTGTCGAGATTGCTCAGGAAACTACAAGAGATAACACACACACACACACACACACACACACACACACACACACACACACACATACAGTGTGTGTGTGTGTGTGTGTGTGTGTGTGTGTGTGTGTGTGTGTGTGTGTGTGTTATCACTTGTAGCACACCTAAAGGTTTGAGAATCTGTCCTCTTTCCGCGTCCAGCAAATGAGCCGACGGTATGAAAAGCCTGCAATTCAGCCAACACTGTGATATCCAACACTATAATAATCCGCTCCTCGGGTCTGAGGAAGACCCTCTGACACCTTTGAAACCCATTTTGTTCAAGCGCTCAGAGTGTTAGTTAACAACTGAGACCGGTAAAAGCCAAGGAACCTTAACCTCTCAGTGACATCATCAAACATGAGGGGAAGTAGTGGACGCCAGGAAACAAATGACTGAGGAAAACGTGTAAATTTCCTCACAGCAATAACAGACATGATGCCCATCCACACTGCTTTATTATTGAGCTGGGCGATGAACACTGCGGGTGACCGCAGCCAGGGGCAATGTACTATGTATATAATCATGTATTTGTGCTGGGGACTACACTCGCTGGACCCCGTCTCTTGAATTCTGTCCACCATCATACATTTTTTAAACTTTTATACTATGACAGTATTCATAATTTCATCATTTATTTTATTTCATTCATTCTCTGGTACTATACTATAAAAGATCACATCTACATCTTTCTTACATCTTTTCGTATTTGGCTTGTTTATGGTTGTTACATCTTCGAATCTTTCGAGGAATTTTTCCTTGCTATCATCATTAAAATGTTATGAAATTCAAAGGTTATGATTAAGTCAACCTTTAGTCATCTCTCTTATGTAGCGGAAAAATGTACGCCTTTAACTTTCAGATGTAACTCATCTCTCTTACTTCTCTTACCATCTTTGTTGCCATGTTCATAACCTTTGTGCATTTTTGGGTTGGGTATTTCGTCGCTGGCTGGGATGCCTCCACCTGTGTTGTTCGTATATCAGGAGTTCTCCTGGCTGAGATGGAGTTCTGAGCCACTTCTACCAGGTCTTTCTCCGCTCAGTTATGGTTTGGTCGCTCCTGCTCTGATGCCTCTCACATTAGTAACAGAGCGCATTGGGCCATGAAACACTCCCCTTCCTCTATATGTACGCTTACTTTCATTTCTCCTCTAAATTACTGCATAACACTTTTGTAAAGTCAATTACACTTTAGAACAAGGAAAAACAGGCTAGTCTGGCTTCTACTGATGAATCTTTCTGGCCCTCACTCAGAAGCATAATCAACGATTACTGTTTCATCTTCTCCTCATCCCTTCTGATCCCATCAATCTATAGCTAAACTTCCAGCCAATGAAGCCTCTCCATTCGCCTTCTTATTCTTCTCTACTTCGGTTTTGGATGATTCTAATTCTATCTAGTCTTTCTGTCACATCTCCCCCAACTGAGCCTATGCATTCATTGAGGAAAAGGGAACAGCGAGGACCCCCTGAGTGACTAACCAGGCAATCTCTCCATCCACAACTACCCCCTAGTGAGGAGGAGGTAAGGAGAGTAATGTACCGATGATGATCTTCCTGAGTAAAAGCACTTTCTTTCTCTCCGTTATGAGGTGAGTAATGAGGAAGAATCATAACCTTCTCAATTATTATTCCTCCTGTCCTCCTAATGGTGAGGTGAGCAAAGGGAATGAGGACCTCCCCGCCGTAACACCCCTTCCTTATCCCTCAAGTGCTGAGGTGAGCAACGTAGCCAAGACTCCTCACCGACTCCCGCTACCGCTTCCAACACCCAAGCGAAATTTTTCTCCACCCTCGCAGAGAGACTGATCGCCCGCCATATATTACGGTCGGCAACGCTCTCACTAATGGAAATATATGGAGGGCTGGAGCACACACGGACGACCACACTGGATATGGATTTACAGATATTAATATTGTCGATCTGTTGCCTGGGAAGCACCATGTGGGAGGGACTGATGGAAGTGAAGGTTGTGGCCTGAGCAACACCATGTGGAAGGGACTGGCGGAAGGGCTATAGCCTGAATAACACCATGTGGGATGGACGAGAGGAAGGGTTGAGGCCTGAGCAACAGCATGTGGGAGGAAGTGGAGGAAGAGTTGTGGCCTGAGCAACACCATGTGGGAGGGACTGGCGGAAGGGTTGAGGCCTGAGCAACACCATGTGGGAGGGACTGATGGAAGTGAAGGTTGTGGCCTGAGCAACAGCATGTGGGAGGGACTGGAGGAAGAGTTGTGGCCTAAGCAACACCATGTGGGAGGGACTGGCGGAAGTGAGGGTTGTGGCTGTGGTGGTAAGGCTGGTAGAAGAGAGGATTGGGGAGCGTGTGTGGTAATGTGCTTATAAGATAGGTATAAGTCTTGCGTTGCTGCTAAGCTCAAATTATGCATCATTAGGTGTATCACAAAATAAGGTAAGGCACGTATATTCATTTTTTTCTCTCTCTCTCCCTCCCACTCCCTTGCGTAGTTAATTTTCTTCCTTTTTTTTTTTTTTTACTATTGCCAGTTAGTAGTGTGAAGTGAGGGAAGGTCTATCTACAGGTGTTGTTGTTGTTGTGCTCGGATGTTTGCTCGTTTGTCTGTCGACAAGCCGACCTATCTACATGTTGATAGTGAAAGAAGTTGTTAATTGGAAGGAGTGTATGGACACTATAAGAGGAAGATTGTAGATCAGATTGCTGATAGCTTAGTTAGAAATAAGTTAGAAGATGGCAGTTAGATGATGTTTCGGATATGATTGGATCTCCGACTTGGATTGCCGACTTAGGACACAGCGACCTTCCAGCACCGCTCACCTTCCAGTGTGGCCTGTCGCACGGGAGCAATGGGCAACCCTGCCAAGGCGTCCACTACCCCGCCCGACAACCCGACCTCAGGAACTGGTACCTGCCATTTGGAGCCACGGGAGAACAGCCTAAACCCGCACACCCCAAGCCAACAAAGGGGAGATGACCTTCCGCCTGCCCGGTGGCCGACACCAGATGTACAAGGCAGGCTCCGATTTTTAACCTGTGCTCTTGGACCACATCCTGTGAAGGGAGTGAGTCCAGGTTAGGGCTTTGACCGTGCACACCTCAAGGTCCCGGTATGTCAGCCCTAACCCTCTGAGAGCACTCGCAATTTCTTGACACCATGCACCTCGCCAACTTAAGGTGGCAGATGTTACGTGCACGGTGTCTTTCCCGGTGTATTCCCGTACGCCTTGTAAGACTTCCAGGGTACCGTAGTAGCTGCACTTGTATTGGTGTGCAGCTGAAAGCGGGAAGTGAACCCCAGAGACCTGCGTATCGATGATACATGCCTCTGTGCCTTTAGAAGCCACGATGTCCGGCTTCCGAAAGGACCCCACAATCGGAATGCGCGGCTAGCAGGACACCTCATAACCCCTCTGTCTCAGTCGCCCGGCCAAATAGGCACAGATGTTGTCGTGTCTTTTTACCCTCCCGCCATGTGTACGAGGGCACATCTGTGCGATGTGCCCGAGCGTACCTGGCTTCTGACAGGTGTCACAAAGGCCGCTGATCTCGGGCCGGCCTCTGGACGCCCTGGCAGGGGTGGGTAATGCGCCTATCCGCACTTGGACAGCCTTCACATAATCGGCACCTGATAGGAAACGGTTCCCGCTATTCACCCATCTGCTCATCTGAGGCACAGCGGCAGATGGAGCGAGAGCCGCACCGTCGACGGTGCTGACCAGGTTGGCCCTCCATACCTGCTGACGTTCGGATTTACTACCCGCCTGTCGACCAGTAATGCATGCGGGTCCAGACCAGCGCTGCAGCTTGCTCAACACTGCAGGCTCCCGGACAGCCGCCTGAATCACTGGGTCGGTCGAGGTGAGTAGTTTTTCGAACCGCGCTTGTTTATTTAGCCGGACGGTTGAAACAAAGTCTGGTATACCCGGCCCACCATCTCCAGTTGCCGAGTGGAAGAATGCCACTCGCGCTTGCCTGTCCATGCGTGCTGGCTGAGTCTTAAATACTTCCCCTAACACCAGTCGATGCATGAGCTTTGGCATCAGGTGCTCCACAAGCAACGCAATCCGCTGTTGAGGGTTTTAGAAGGGCTCTGGTGATGTTTCGGAGCCCCTCTTCTAGCAGAGCCCCGTAGGACTTAAGCCGACCCCCGGCCCCGACAAGAATCCCGAAGTACTTGTATTCGTCCTCAGCACTCATGGATCCGACAGCGCTGCCCAAGACTTGGAAAGTCCTGTTCTTATTGACGTACCAAGTCTTGCGCTTGCCGTCGACCTCCATGCTGAGGGTACGACACTTCCCTGGGTTGACTTGAAGCCCACCCCCCGCGAGGGTCGCAGCCATCACGTCCATTGCCTTCTGCAAGCCAGTGGGCGTCAGCGCAACCAAGACTAAATCATCGGCAAAAGCCAATGCTGACACTTTTTGGTCACCCAACTTAACCCCAACACCAGTCTCCTTCACCCTTGCGATTCCCTCGTCAATCACAAGGTTGAAGAGATCGGTGATAATGGGTCTCCCTGTTTGACCCCACGAGTCATATTTATCTTGTCCGACGTCCCGTTGCTGCCTTCGATGTTAGTGAAGGCTCGGTCATACGTCGACATAATTTATGTCCTGACGAGGGCTGGGATGCCCTTTCGCGACATGGCCCGCTCGATAGTGTTATGATTAACACCATCGAATGCTTTGGCCATGTCGAGGAATGTCGATCGCATCTAAGATCGTGAGGTTCTCAAGGCATCCGTCCACTGGAACGAATACCTTTTGAGCCTCATCGATCTGGACGAGGCTTGAGATGCAGCTGCTCAGGATTTTATGGAGCAGGCGGACTACGGCATAGGAGATGGTGATAGGCCTGTAGTCCTTGGGTTCGGTTCGGTTGGATACCTTAGGTATCAGCACCGTTCTATTAGCCTTCAATGGCTCTGGTAACGCAGACGTAGCTATTCAGAGGTTGAACATTTTGGCCAGAACCCTCGGAGGAATGGACTTCAGCAATCGAGTCGACATTCCATCAAGTCCAGGAGCAGATGTTCTAGTGGTTTTGAGGTGGTGTGCTACCTCGTATACGGTTATGATCCCTGCTAGTTGTTCACATGTTTGTTCAAAATCGGTAATGGCACGTTCATCCGGCCCAGATGGTCGAGAGAAGAGAGCCCCCAGAAGGGATTGAGGCGTTCCGGCCCAACCGAAGTTGGCGGTACCTCCCAAACGCCTTTGAGCACTTGTCCAGCAGCCAAAGATCTATTCTCACGATAGAGTCTCTGTACTTTGCGGTATTACTCTCTTCTAAGCCGGTTTCCAAGCAAAATAGCCTCTTCCGCGCGGCGTACGCGGCCAGAGTTCGCCGACTGCCTTAAACCACCTCCACCACGATTCGGGCGGTCTTTCGGTGAGTTACAGGAGCTTAGCATTCGTGATGCGTGCTCGGCAACTGCTCTGGCTGCGGCGAGGCTGTCGCCCCGACGCAAATGGTCGAGGGCTCCATTTAGGACGTCCTCGCCCCACGATAGACTTGTGGGGACGAGTAGTAATGCGTCGAAATAAGCGACTGTCTCCACCACAAAAGAAACAATTGATTGGGATTGGGGGACCCGCGGAATAGCTGGGACGGATAGAACCGTGGGAGTAATCTCACCACTGGGTTTCGCACACACTTACATCCCTGTACGTGGTGCTTCCCCCGGGGTGCCACTCCGCGTGTTGCTTCTTAATGTGGCTGGGACACGCCTCTCAATCGGCGCACCATCCAGCACCTCGCTCTCACCAGTTTCTTGGAGGAGGTTTAAGTTCAAGGTCAGTTCCTGAACCCTAGGGTATCGGGAGAGTTGGTAACAAACAGGAAGTAAATCTGCAATCAAGAGGCTGTCAAGTTCACTGCTTTGGTCTATGTAGCGGTCTTTTCTTTTCACCGCACCCTCACATGGGCCTCTTTATCTCAAAACATAACACTTAGTGACACTTACTGACTCATTTAACCAGATCTTAGTAACGACGTTTTTTTCACTGTAAGCGCCACGTTAATCCTGTCTTGTGACAAAATTTTGTCGTAAGTACTTATAAGTGAATAAGCTCTCTCTCTCTCTCTCTCTCTCTCTCTCTCTCTCTCTCTCTCTCTCTCTCTTGCAAGTCTTGGCAAATCAATTATTGATCCATTAGCAATTTCTATGTGGATAATAAAGTAGCAAACTGATAATATATCATGAATACAATAGGAAACTGAAAACCCCACATGATGAAGAAAATGATTCACGCAGTGTTTCAGGAAATTCATCTGGACTCATATTGTATGGAGCTTATATGTAGAACAAAAAATATAAATCCCGACAAAAATATCAAAAAATAAATACAAACTTTGTGGAGCGATTATGTAAAAAGTAAATGAAATCTAAGGAAACTAAAATGTGCTATACAGAAGACAGAGGCTTGATACCGGAGATAAAGTGTGTAGATTGCAGACAAAAGAAGCATGACTTTCCATGAAATATTATATGATGAAGACAGTGGACATCTGCAACTCTGCAATACATTACCCCGAGAAAAAAGTGTCAAGTCAAAGACAAATCAAAATTGCAGATGAAGGTAATAACAATATGAGAAATAAAACACACGAATCAAATCAAAGGATAGCACGGCAAAAGGAAAGCGAAGAGAAACTAGCAAATAGAACGAAAACCAATAAGACATATAAACAACATTGAGTAGCCACTTGTGATCGCTACCTTTAACGTTACAATGTTATGATGGGGAAGAAGGTGCATGTGCTCACCCAGGAAACTGCTACAAATATGACTGATACCATATATGCAAATGTAGAGCAAGATACCTGCTTTACTACGCAAACGAACCAAAATGCAAGAAGTAGGAGACAAATATATACAAACATCAAATACCAGTGGAATATTAGGAAAATATGATTTAAAGTTAATAGCAGTGAAATTGCAGGAAGGACAAAGAATGACGATCAGCACAAAAATGAAACAGACATAGAGAAAATCTAGAAGAGATGGAGACCATTTAAGAAAAACAAAGTAAGCAAATATTTGAATCTACATGATCTAGAAAACTTACATAAGAGATTAACGGAGATGCCACAAGACACCGAAACCGAGAATGGATAATCAAAGCATGAGAGCTTGGTGGAATTAGAGGCAGAATGAAAAACTGCTGGAACTCTTAATTGCTAAAGAACCAAGAAATGATAGATCTGGCAGATATAGGATCGCTGAAAACTCACATGTACACTATAAAAATTTGTCCTTATCTGTCTGTCTTTTGTCCCCCGTAAAAACAACCAGCAAGTTGCCAGACAAACGATAACTAGCCAACAAATACAGTTGCAGACATGTCGCAGCTGTTGTCATACACAACACAACTGGCCCCATTATACGGTTGCCAATACTTCATCGAACTCCTCAGAAACTTAGCAGGCTATTAGGATTGAAACGTTTTCGGAAAAATATTTCATTACTGAGCGATATGGCTGTGGCGACAATATAGGAGGTATGGAGTGGAAAGATGGGGGGTCAGGTGCTCGGAACCACTGAACGATGCTGCCAACCATTCAGGGTGTGGTGGCCAGGGAAGGAGGGAATGGTGATGGTAAAGGTGGATATAGTTACAAGGGACGGAGGAATGGTGATGTAGAGGAAGGGTTTAATAGACAGGGAGGGAGGCAGGGAGTGGTAGTGATGAAGGAGGATGGGTCGTTAAGGAGGGAGAGAGTAGTGGTTGTAGTGAGAAAAGGTGTGGTAGCCAGTACTGGAGGACGTGGTGGTGAGAGTGTGGTAGTCTACAGGATCGAGCAGACGAGAGGCCAGATCTACTAGTATGTAATTAAAAACAAAGTTTAATGAGCAAGAACTCAAGAATTGAAGTGTTACATCATTCAGTACACTGAAGATAGCAATTCAGTTCCTGATCAGAAATACAGAAATTCAGCTTACGAAAAATTGAAAGGTAAGGCAAATCTGGAACAATGAGAATCATTAAGTGCAAATGAAACCAAACAGAAACGTGGCGTTGTAGCAGTGTGTCCATGCTAAGCTATCAGGAAATCAGATAATCAAAATAAGTTAGCAAAATGTGAACTAACTTCAGTGATGATTACAGTCATAAACAAAACAGCCTTGTAGTACAATCACCACAAGCGAGGTATTTGTCTTTAAAAAGAATTTAATAAAAGTTGAAGAAATACTGGAAGGAGTGGAGAAACCACATCCGATAACTGTATGGTCTGTGGACTTTAACTTCCAAGCTACTGGGTGGACAGGAAAAATTAGTGGGTTACGGATGTGGGTATGAAACTGTAAATACAAAGATAATAATTCAGCGGAGGAAAACCGCTTCAAAGACTAGCTAATCTGCGTGAATTGTTCACCTTAGTAGAGATATATCAAATGCCGACCAGAGGCAATAGTTTAGTAAAACTTTCCTTGTCAAATAACATGGGATTGTTTTTAGGTACAGACGTAAATGATACTAGTGCATAAGGTTGTATTGTCCAAGAAATTATTACAATGTATAATATAGAAATGAATTGATGTAAACGTGAAACAGCAACAGAAGAACGATGGGTTCACTAACATGAATTATCACTATGACAAACCAGACAAGAGGAAGATCATTGAAAGAACTATAAATACAAATTGGAGTGAGAGCTTCAGTGGCAATGATATTGAAACAAACATGAAAGCCAGTTTAAAGGAATAAGATGAATAATTTGGGAGACAAAATTGGAGGTGGAAGGATGGAGTGAAAATGATTTTGAGCGATTGGGGCCTGAACATACAGCAGGGTAAAAGGTGTGCAAGGAACAAAGTGAATTGGAACGATGTGGTATACTGGGGTCAACGTGCTGTCAGTGGATTGAACCAGGGCATGTGAAGCGTCTGGGGTAAACCATGGAAAGTTGTGTGAGGCCTGGATGTGGAAAAGGAACTGTGGTTTCGGTGCATTACACATAACAGCTAGAGGCTGAGTGCGAACGAATGCTATTTCATATGTGGCGAGGTGGCAACGACAATGGATGAAGGCAGCAAGTATGTATATGTTTATGTATATATGTGTGTATGTGGGCGGTTGGGCCTTTCTTCGTCTGTTTTCCTTGCGCTACCTCGCTGACGCGAGAAACAGCGATTAAGTGTAATAAAGATATAAATGAGACAAATAATGAATTGGTTGATACCAAGCAAAAAGAAAAGTAGCACATGCTATTTCATATGTGGCGAGGTGGCAACGACAATGGATGAAGGCAGCAAGTATGTATATGTTTATGTATATATGTGTGTATGTGGGCGGTTGGGCCTTTCTTCGTCTGTTTTCCTTGCGCTACCTCGCTGACGCGAGAAACAGCGATTAAGTGTAATAAAGATATAAATGAGACAAATAATGAATTGGTTGATACCAAGCAAAAAGAAAAGTAGCACAAAAAAAGAAAATACGCAATGACAGGAGACAGTGGACGAGTAGATGGAGAAGAAAATGTTTGTAGAGAGAGAAGCTAGAAGAAAGGAACCTAATGACCAAATAAAGAAAACTGATTAGAAGATAATCAAATCCCAGAAGAGAACGTGTGGAGAGAGACTCGTGCAAAACATGGTGAGGAGCTTTAAATTGTTCTCGTTCAGTGAAAAAACAAAAAACAATAACTGACTGGAGTCATTAATGTGGAGAATTATTATGAAATAAACATGAACGTTAGTAAGCAAACAACACAAATCGGTATTCATCTTAGAGTAAAGAGAGAAATCAAATGATGAATTATTTACTCAATATAATCAAAGTTTCCTCACAGATAGAGAAATATCAGAACATGATACAAAAGAGCATCTGATCAGCTCAGAGAAAACTTGCTCCGGAACCTGTTGCGACCCCAAACATCTTCCTCAAGAAGACAAGATAATTATCACGTAGAAAGACATTATTGTGCCTAATTTCATGAGTCTCGGCTGCAATATGGTCAAGATATCATAACAAAGATATTGTCATATTGGTGATCTTCGTCCCCTACAAGTCAGCACAAACGGTTACTATGATAAATCTAGCATGTAAGTAGAGTTTTGTCTCAACTGGGTAGGTCTGTGAGGAACAGTGTATGTCCTGAGGTTTTCATTGTGCAGATATACAATTCCGTATCGACCAATTTAAGAAATAAGTAAATAGTTAGATGAATAGCGTCACATTTATTATGCCTGACGGATTTCACTTCAATCGACCACAGGAGAAGAAGACGTACCTGAGCCAGATATTAACCTTTTCTTCTGGAAGATATTCACACACAATGGTTGCTGTATGACATAACCTTCCTGGTATACGCTAATTGCTCATTATCATATACCATCCGTGAAATTTTCCTTTGATACTTGAGAGAATTTTTTTCTGGAGTATCCTCATGATGGTGTTCCAGGAGGGTTATAATAATGTGTTCTCATCTTGGGAATGCAAAACACAACCTTGAGGTGGAATACTTGGTTCAGAGAGTTTCCCGAGGCAGCACCTCGGAGCTGGTCCCTCTGTTATTCAGCATTTCCCAACTGGCTAAACTTCTCGTGTGGGAGGATGTTGGCTCAGTTACTGGGACTCAGCGTTGCTGGAAGTTTGCTCAGGAAACTGGGAAGAAGGTAATGTCGATTGGCATCCTCAGCCAGTCGGTCTGGAGTTTGGTTCCAGGACTTGGACAGCAGTACATTCCATAGGCAACAACAAACTTCACAGCTGGAAGTTGGCTCTGGTTCTTGGTAAGACGGTAATGTCGTCTAGCAGCAGCAAAGTCCCCACCACTAACCATAAATCCTGAGCTTAATGTAGTGTAATAAGCATCATGACGCAGTCCCCGTCATCCCGTAGTTAAATGTGGTAAGCGATTTAGTCGTTCGCAATAGTTCATATTTACAATACGTAAATGATAAAAAGACAGCTGGGTATTACATCAACCAGGCCTTGCTATGATGCAACCTGAACGTGTACAACAGCAACATTACAGCCTGAGCCAGGATGGTTGTCATACATGCCAGATTCATCAGTGAGACTGCCGCTGTTTTCTTAATAACTGGTGTATGACAACGATGACAGATTATTCTTCTGCAGAAGTTACTTTGATGTCTCTTTAGTGAGGTCGTCTCAGCACAGCACGAAAAAAAAAAACTTAGGTAAGATCAAGATATACTGATTTCATATAAACACGGGGAGACAGTGTATCGTAAATTCATGGTTCAGTGAACCATCACATACAGTAACTTCATTCGTCTTATTACAATACTTCGAGATGATGCCCAGTGCAACAACTAACAATCCTTAACCTGACATATCACAGTATATTGTAACACGAAACAATAATCCGTGACACATTACTTGCTAAATATTGTTTAATGTATCAGGTGGTAAGAAAGTAATGTATCTCATACTGTGTCAAGACAGCATGTAATCAACACAATCTTGCAATGCCTCAGTATGAGAGCAGCATGCAGAAAAGTATGATGCATATTTAACACAACGCACTACGAGGAATGACAGTGTATGGTTACTGGCAGCTCAAGGCTGGAGAGTTTTGCTAACTGCTTCTTTCTCTATATCTTGATGATTTTGAGCTCTCTACCTGCCCATGTCTTTCCCGATAACTATGAACTGGCTCATTTCTAAGGACAGGTCTTTCACCTCCTTCAAGATTCGCAAATACTTTCAGTTGTCTCTTCTGTTTCCATTTCATAACCTTCTTTATATTTCAATTAAAGCTTAGCTTTGATGTAGACTTTTGTCCGTGACAGGAGCCTCTGACGTAAGAAAAAGGACGTTGCTATGATACAACCTGACCTAATTATCCAGTAAAGATTATAATTATCATCACATTCAAAAAGATATCTGACAAAATATACCAAATCATTACTTATTGATAGAAATAGTGATTATCATACCATCAAGTGCTACGGGATTATCATATGATAACAAAACAGAATGATATATCATTAATCAACAAAGAATGACAGAAAAATATATAATACTGTATATCACGTGACACCACTGTTGGTAGAGACTGATGCGCTGTTATCTCTGAATGATCAACATATCGTTGGCAGTGCGTCTGGCCACAAGGCTTCATCTGGATATCATTACGATAACGTTTGTGAATTAATTTTATACAAAAATGAGAAGCAATTTGTGAAGATATTCATCACACGCCTACGATAAACTAGCGTCTCGTCTGATGATTAAACCGTGAACCATGGTAGTTTACACCTGCCTAGGGAGGATATGAATGGAACGTAATACATCTACACATAAATAATGTTTCCGTCAAGAAAAAGACATTAGAAAAATCTTATTCTGTCATTTTACAGTGAAAACCTAGAAATCACCCTCCATTCAGATCTGGAGAACGAAAAAGCGAGTATACAAGTAAACTTGTCAAAATTACTGGAGTATAGTTCACCCTGGTAGTAAGAATCATACGTACAGTAATTCGACTTTATATGTGTGTTGTGACTGACAAAATCTCAGCGGTAAAAGCTGATCTTGTACAAGTTACATTATTGAAGAGTCATTCTTCTACAGCCTCACTGTTCAAGAGTCACTCATCTACAGCCACTTTGCTCAACAGTCGCTCCCACATCAGTGCATGACATAACACATCATCCGAGGCAGCCTGAAGATCGGAACTACCTTGTAACCTACTTCCCTACAGCTTGTGTCAGTGGATCCCACATCTGGTCTCCTAGTCCCTTTGGTGTGGTGCATAATCCGTTGACGCCTCAACGTGAGATTGCCGAAGCCACATTCATATAAGAAATTTCCTTTGTAGGACCTGGAAGTCCCTGCCCTTTGCCAGTCAACGGCACTCGGGTAAGGGACCCAAAATTCTGCAAAAAAAATACATCTTTCCTTCAAGGGGCGCCTGCCTATAGTCATCTAATCCAACTCATGGAAATGGCAAAATTTAGTAAAAATAGTCTACGAGGTAGTAGCGATGCTTACTGAAGCTGATTATAGACTGGTGAAGAAGTGCCGTATTGCCGACCATATCTGAAGGTTGAAGAGAAGTATAGTGAAGGTTACTTGGTAAGGAATGAAAATGCTGCAAAAAGGAGAAGTAAGAATCAAGTTGAGTTTGTGTTTGGTGGGTGTGGGGAGATGAAGATCAGCCCAAAAACATAGTTTTAATGAGACAAATTAAGACGAGCAACGCGACATTAGGAATGTAAAGTGGTTCTTTCCACTACTTTAACACTCCAAAGTCACATTAACATGTGAAGTACGAATAATTCATTTTTACTTGAATAATCAGAGTACCAGATAAAGAGATGTATAATGATCGAGGGCTAAACATTATTTCTCTCTCGAGATACGAGAATCATGAATTACACCAGGTCACGACCATCTAGAAACACTCAGGAATTAGAACATTGACATAATTGATAGCATACAGACAACATTTGATTTAGATTAGATTAGAGTTTAATGTTTGGTCTAGCCTGAGAGAAATGATACGACACCTGACTTGTGCAACTAAACAAATACAATAGTTCGCCGAGAATAAGATTGATGCCATTACAATGAAAAGGTTCACCGCTTCGCCAAGTCTTTCTGATAATGCAGGCAACTCAACGGTGGGAATTTTTTTGACGATTCAGTGTTATGTATAGAGCCTACAAACTGCATTCTACACTGAATGAACAATAATACTTCATCCACACACAAAGAATATAATTTCATTAGTGTACATGTTTCCTGACAACAGTTTATTGAAAAATGACAATCATAGCTGATGTGATCAGCGACAGAAAAATCTATTGAGACAAAACAGATATGTAAAGATGTAAATATCAAATGTATGTTTATTCAAAGAAGTAACGTCGTGTAGAACGATAAACAGAATATGTAGATAAAGATATGGATATAGATACATAGTTAGTTATGCATACTTATACATAGTTATACATACTTATACATAGTTATCAGCTGGATCAAGGAAGGATGCAATTATATACAATAACAAAGGAAAAGATATACACATCCAGACAAACAAATAGAGATGACGAAATGTTGGATAAACAAACAGATTTAGAGAGAGATTTAATGGAATGGGATACACTGATGCTCCGGTACCATAAGGCTAATAAATAATCGACAAAATTCTTCATAAAAGCTGGACAAGAATCGGCTTTTAGGTCAAGCCTCCGTGAATAACTCAGAGTATGTGAATGAATTAAGATTCAATTATTCACTTTGAACTTGAAACCAGATTCTCCTCTTATACGGGAATTATGTTTTCATAAGGCTTACTCCATTCATATTAAATGATTTGCTGCAACTATTTCTAAAGACAGAAACATAAGGAACAAATCACAAGTTTAACTAATGTAGTTGTGAAGCTCATCCCTGTTATATCCCATCGTGAAAAAAGTGAGGTGACATATTTTCATGAAGTACATATAGATGTGAGAGCTGAATATGCACACAATTGTTTTCTAGAGAAATTATGTGACTTCCTTTACTAACTCATATCAATCATCCATTCTCCAGGGGGAAACCTATATTTGCATATACTGTAATGGCTGTTCATCTTTGGTGAGCTGAGTTATAGGGTAGAAAGAGTTTAGCACACCAGAGAAGTGATATCAAAACTCACAGAACATCAAACACCTTGGTGCTACATGTGGAAAAATATGAACATCTATCAAACTGGCAAGGAGTGGAGGTGTTACATAAAGGATCGGATAAAAGGTTGAGGAGAGCCATTGAGGCTGCGTACATGAACATGAGGGAGGCTACCAATCACAGAGAAGGATTTGTGTCTGGCAAAGGTAGCTCACGGATTGGTGGTTACAGAAGCAAATAAGGCGTAGCCAAGGTTGGAAATCAGCCAAACAGACGAAGAGGTTAGAAACAGCAAGAAAGTTTGTCTGCTGTGGTGTAGATAAAGTCAAATCCGGGTCAAATGCTGTCACCTCTCAGATGAAGACACTGTGTGTCGCAACTCTAGAACATCTCTGTGTCTTCATCATCCACCTATACTCTTATTTGCCATAGAGTTAATATATATATATATATATATATATATATATATATATATATATATATATATATATTATCCCTGGGGATAGGGGATTAAGAATACTTCCCACGTATTCCCTGCGTGTCGTAGAAGGCGACTAAAAGGGGAGGGAGCGGGGGGCTGGAAATCCTCCCCTCTCGTTTTTTTTTTTTTTTTTTTTCCAAAAGAAGGAACAGAGAATTGGGCCAGGTGAGGGTATTCCCTCAAAGGCCCAGTCCTCTGTTCTTAACGCTACCTCGCTAATGCGGGAAATGGCGAGTGGTTTGAAAGAAAAAGAAGATATATATATATATATATATATATATATATATATATATATATATATATATATATATATATATTTATACTTATTCATTTTGCTTTGTCGCTGTCTCCCGCGTTTGCGAGGTAGCGCAAGGAAACAGACGAAAGAAATGGCCCAACCCACCCCATACACATGTATATACATACACGTCCACACACACAAATATACATACCTATACATCTCAATGTATACATATATATACACACACAGACACATACATATATACCCATGCACACAATTCACACTGTCTGCCTTTATTCATTCCCATCGCCACCTCGCCACACATGGAATACCATCCCCCTCCCCCCTCATGTGTGCGAGGTAGCGCTAGGAAAAGACATCAAAGGCCCCATTCGTTCACACTCAGTCTCTAGCTGTCATGTAATAATGCCCGAAACCATAGCTCCCTTTCCACATCCAGGCCCCACACAACTTTCCATGGTTTACCCAAGACGCTTCACATGCCCTGATTCAATCGACTGACAGCACGTCAATCCCGGTATACCACATCGATCCAATTCACTCTATTCCTTGCCCGCCTTTCACCCTCCTGCATGTTCAGGCCCCGATCACTCAAAATCTTTTTCACTCCATCTTTCCACCTCCAATTTGGTCTCCCACTTCTCGTTCCCTCCACCTCCGACTCATATATCCTCTTGGTCAATCTTTCCTCACTCATTCTCTCCATGTGCCCAAACCATTTCAAAACACCCTCTTCTGCTCTCTCAACCACGCTCTTTTTATTTCCACACATCTCTCTTACCCTTACATTATTTACTCGATCAAACCACCTCACACCACACATTGTCCTCAAACATCTCATTTCCAGCACATCCACCCTCCTGCGCACAACTCTATCCATAGCCCACGCCTCGCAACCATACAACATTGTTGGAACCACTATTCCTTCAAACATACCCATTTTTGCTTTCCGAGATAATGTTCTCGACTTCCACACATTCTTCAAGGCCCCCAGGATTTTCGCCCCCTCCCCCACCCTATGATTCACTTCCGCTTCCATGGTTCCATCCGCTGCCAGATCCACTCCCAGATATCTAAAACACTTTACTTCCTCCAGTTTTTCTCCATTCAAACTTACCTCCCAATTGACTTGACCCTCAACCCTACTGTACCTAATAACCTTGCTCTTATTCATATTTACTCTTAACTTTCTTCTTTCACACACTTTACCAAACTCAGTCACCAGCTTCTGCAGTTTCTCACATGAATCAGCCACCAGCGCTGTATCATCAGCGAACAACAACTGACTCACTTCCCAAGCTCTCTCATCCACAACAGACTTCATACTTGCCCCTCTTTCCAAAACTCTTGCATTCACCTCCCTAACAACCCCATCCATAAACAAATTAAACAACATGGAGACATCACACACCCCTGCCGCAAACCTATATTCACTGAGAACCAATCACTTTCCTCTCTTCCTACACGTACACATGCCTTACATCCGCGATAAAAACTTTTCACTGCTTCTGACAACTTGCCTCCCACACCATATATTCTTAATACCTTCCACAGAGCATCTCTATCAACTCTATCATATGCCTTCTCCAGGTCCATAAATGCTACATACAAATCCATTTGCTTTTCTAAGTATTTCTCACATACATTCTTCAAAGCAAACACCTGATCCACACATTCTCTACCACTTCTGAAACCACACTGCTCTTCCCCAATCTGATGCTCTGTATATGCCTTCACCCTCTCAATCAATACCCTCCCATATAATTTACCAGGAATACTCAACAAACTTATACCTCTGTAATTTGAGCACTCACTCTTATCCCCTTTGCCTTTGTACAATGGCACTATGCACGCATTCCGCCAATCCTCAGGCACCTCACCATGAGTCATACATACATCAAATAACCTTAACAACCAGTCAACAATACAGTCACCCCCTTTTTTAATAGATTCCACTGCAATACCATTCAAACCCTCTTACTTTGCACACCACCTCGACCAAAACACCCTATATCTGCCACTCTATCATCAAACACATTCAACAAACCTTCAAAATACTCACTCCATCTCCTTCTCACATCACCACTACTTGTTATCACCTCCCCATTATATATATATATATATATATATATATATATATATATATATATATATATATATATATATATATATATACATATATATATATATATATATATATATGGTAAATTATATGGGAGGGTATTGATTGAGAGGGTGAAGGCATGTACAGAGCATCAGACTGGGGAAGAGCAGTGTGGTTTCAGAAGTGGTAGAGGATGTGTGGATCAGATGTTTGCTTTGAAGAATGTATGTGAGAAATACTTACAAAAGCAAATAGATTTGTATGTAGCATTTATGGATCTGGAGAAGGCATATGATAGAGTTGATAGAGATGCTCTGTGGAAGGTACTAAGAATTTATGGTGTTGGAGGCAAGTTGTTAGAAGCAGTGAAAAGTTTTTATCGAGGATGTAAGGCATGTGTACGTGTAGGAAGAGAGGAAAGTGATTGGTTCTCAGTGAATGTAGGTTTGCGGCAGGGGTGTGTGATGTCTCCATGGTTGTTTAATTTGTTTATGGAAGGGGTTGTTAGGGAGGTGAATGCAAGAGTTTTGGAAAGTGGGGCAAGTATGAAGTCTGTTGGGGATGAGAGAGCTTGGGAAGTGAGTCAGTTGTTGTTCGCTGATGATACAGCGATGGTGGCTGATTCATGTGAGAAACTGCAGAAGCTGGTGACTGAGTTTGGTAAAGTGTGTGAAAGGAGAAAGTTAAGAGTAAATGTGAATAAGAGCAAGGTTGTTAGGTACAGTAGGGTTGAGGGTCAAGTCAATTGGGAGGTAGGTTTGAATGGAGAAAAACTGGAGGAAGTAAAGTGTTTTAGATATCTGGGAGTGGATCTGGCAGCGGATGGAACCATGTAAGCGGAAGTGAATCATAGGGTGGGGGAGGGGGCGAAAATCCTGGGAGCCTTGAAGAATGTGTGGAAGTCGAGAACATTATCTCGGAAAGCAAAAATGGCTATTTTTGAAGGAATAGTGGTTCCAACAATGTTGGATGGTTGCGAGGCGTGGGCTATGGATAGAGTTGTGCGCAGGAGGGTGGATGTGCTGGAAATGAGATGTTTGAGGACAATATGTGGTGTGAGGTGTTTTGATCGAGTAAATAATGTAAGGGTAAGAGAGATGTATGGAAATAAAAAGAGCGTGGTTGAGAGAGCAGAAGAGGGTGTTTTGAAATGGTTTGGGCACATGGAGAGAATGAGTGAGGAAAGATTGACCAAGAGGATATATGTGTCGGAGGTGGAGGGAACGAGGAGAAGTGGGAGACCAAATTGGAGGTGGAAAGATGAAAAAGATTTTGAGTGATCGGGGCCTGAACATTCAGGAGTGTGAAAGGCGGGCAAGGAATAGAGTGAATTGGATCGATGTGGTATACCGGGGTCGACGTGCTGTCAATGGATTGAATCAGGGCGTGTGAAGCGTCTGGGGTAAACCATAGAAAGTTCTGTGGGGCCTGGATGTGGAAAGGGAGCTGTAGTTTCGGGCATTATTGCATGACAGCTAGACACTGAGTGTGAACGAATGGGGCCTTTGTTGTCTTTTCCTAGCGCTACCTCGCACACATAAGGGGGGAGGGGGATGTTATTCCATGTGTGGCGAGGTGGCGATGGGAATGAATAAAGGCAGACTGTGAATTGTGTGCATGTGTATATATGTATGTGTCTCTGTGTGTATATATATGTGTACATTAAGATGTATGGGTATGTATATTTGCGTGTGTGGACGTCTATGTATATACATGTATGGGGGTGGGTTTGGCCATTTCCTTCGTCTGTTTCCTTGTGCTACTTCGCAAACGCGGGAGACAGCGACAAAGCAAAATAAATAATATATATATATATATATATATATATATATATATATATATATATATATATATATATATATATATATATATATATATATATATATATTATTCGATTACGAGGTATCAAATACCCTTTGTCTCACATCTATGAGCAACGGGATCTAGACTGGTCAGATCCCATCAGACTCACACTTAACAGTAGTTAGCATTTTAAAGAACTTACTGTCAAATGTGGTGATATATTAACACGAATATAGAGCATATGAACGCGCACTTATATAGATCACATAATATTTTAGTTTATGTCCAAGCCTGTATTACCATGTGTGGTAGAATTCAAGCTTTCCTCTGTTTGGCCCACTGACTGTTAGACGATCTCCCTTTGACTGGTCCAGAAAGGCTCCCACGGCATTGTTGTCAGGTAGAGAATAGGTCTCTCTATAAGTAATGCTCTCACAGGAAAATAATGTAATCCTCATTTGCAAGTGAATTAGCGATTTAGACAAAAAACAGAAATAGAAACTGAAATTCTGTGTAAAAGAATGGTAGGGAAAACTGGTGAGAAAAAATAGTGCGAAATAAAACCTAGAAATAGAAAGATGATATTCGAACCAGAAAAGACAAGAAAAGTAGAGGCAAGCAATGAAGTCAACTTACAGGAACTCAAAAGAAATGCAAGCAAACCTGAAAATGAGACTGGGAGAGAAGGGTGGAAGATGAGGTACCATGATTGATAGATGCTGCTTTTTATATGCTGGCAAAATATGAGTCAGGGGGGGAAAAAAGACTGACAATGAGCAGCGAGTGAGTGGCAGAAAGCCTGTTGCACGTTGGCCTAAAGGGGCTGAAGGGAGGCACTTTTCTGATAGTAGACAGTGGTAGACAGTCTGCTGCACACCAGGTAAACAAACTCGAAAGATGAGAAAAGATCTTGGATCGATGACGTGTGACGGTATCTGAAGCATGACACCACAGACACACCATCGTCCTGATGCCATTAGTGTAGCTTTAACCTTCCTAAACCTCACTGACATGGGATCAGTGCGGAAAGTCCGACTAAGTGAGATTATAAACTTTACGAGCGGGGTTTTAACCAGTGATGGTGCCGGTCGTGAAGGGAGATTAAGGGAGAGGAGTGCGGGAGGGAAAAGAGATTTGTTATGTGAATACGTGATCAGATATGGTTGGATAAAACAAATGAGGGAAGAATGGAGGAAGAGCAGCTACGGTGGAGGGAGAGCAAGGCACAGAACCCTTGTGGAGGACACGTAATTTACGTGAAACGCAGGAGGATTATTGTGGATAACGTGGACTTGTTAGTGGAAGGGGATGAAAGAAGGGTGTTTACAGTCCCCGGGAGGCTTCATAAGACTTATTTTGAATGCTTCTTTGGATGATACGGTAGGTAGCGGTGAATGAATCCAGTGGTATGAAATAGAAGGAATGACGTAATAGCGCTAGATAGTGAAAAAAGGAGACTGTTCGCATATACCGTTTTTTCTCGATTATAGATGAGAAAGCACGTTTACACAGCCGCGATGCATCTTACATAGCTCTCAGCAGATAGTCATTCGTAGAGTCAAGAAAAAACATTTCAACACCTGAACAATTATGAAAAGACCTTAGAAAGGGCCTCTCTCTCTCTCTCTCTCTCTCTCTCTCTCTCTCTCTCTCTCTCTCTCTCTCTCTCTCTCTCTCTCTGTATATATATATATATATATATATATATATATATATATATATATGTATATATATATATATATATATATATTTTTTTTTTTTTTTTTTTTTGCCGCTGTCTCCCGCGTTTGCGAGGTAGCGCAAGGAAACAGACGAAAGAAATGGCCCAACCCACCCCCATACACATGTATATACATACGTCCACACATGCAAATATACATACCTACACAGCTTTCCATGGTTTACCCCAGACGCTTCACATGCCCTGATTCAATCCACTGACAGCACGTCAACCCCGGTATACCACATCGCTCCAATTCACTCTATTCCTTGCCCTCCTTTCACCCTCCTGCATGTTCAGGCCCCGATCACACAAAATCTTTTTCACTCCATCTTTCCACCTCCAATTTGGTCTCCCTCTTCTCCTCGTTCCCTCCACCTCCGACACATATATCCTCTTGGTCAATCTTTCCTCACTCATTCTCTCCATGTGCCCAAACCATTTCAAAACACCCTCTTCTGCTCTCTCAACCACGCTCTTTTTTATTTCCACACATCTCTCTTACCCTTACGTTACTTACTCGATCAAACCACCTCACACCACACATTGTCCTCAAACATCTCATTTCCAGCACATCCATCCTCCTGCGCACCACTCTATCCATAGCCCACGCCTCGCAACCATACAACATTGTTGGAACCACTATTCCTTCAAACATACCCATTTTTGCTTTCCGAGATAATGTTCTCGACTTCCACACATTCTTCAAGGCTCCCAGAATTTTCGCCCCCTCCCCCACCCTATGATCCACTTCCGCTTCCATGGTTCCATCCGCTGCCAGATCCACTCCCAGATATCTAAAACACTTTACTTCCTCCAGTTTTTCTCCATTCAAACTCACCTCCCAGTTGACTTGACCCTCAAACCTACTGTATCTAATAACCTTGCTCTTATTCACATTTACTCTTAACTTTCTTCTTTCACACACTTTACCAAACTCAGTCACCAGTTTCTGCAGTTTCTCACATGAATCAGCCACCAGCGCTGTATCATCAGCGAACAACAACTGACTTACTTCCCAAGCTCTCTCATCCCCAACAGACTTCATACTTGCCCCTCTTTCCAAAACTCTTGCATTCACCTCCCTAACAACCCCATCCATAAACAAATTAAACAACCATGGAGACATCACACACCCCTGCCGCAAACCTACATTCACTGAGAACCAATCACTTTCCTCTCTTCCTACACGTACACATGCCTTACATCCTCGATAAAAACTTTTCACTGCTTCTAACAACTTGCCTCCCACACCATATATTCTTAATACCTTCCACAGAGCATCTCTATCAACTCAACTCTATCATATGCCTTCTCCAGATCCATAAATGCTACATACAAATCCATTTGCTTTTCTAAGTATTTCTCACATACATTCTTTAAAGCAAACACCTGATCCACACATCCTCTACCACTTCTGAAACCACACTGCTCTTCCCCAATCTGATGCTCTGTACATGCCTTCACCCTCTCAATCAATACCCTCCCATATAATTTACCAGGAATACTCAACAAACTTATACCTCTGTAATTTGAGCACTCACTCTTATCCCCTTTGCCTTTGTACAATGGCACTATGCACGCATTCCGCCAATCCTCAGGCACCTCACCATGAGTCATACATACATTAAATAACCTTACCAACCAGTCAACAATACAGTCACCCCCTTTTTTAATAAATTCCACTGCAATACCATCCAAACCTGCTTCCTTGCCGGCTTTCATCTTCCGCAAAGCTTTTACTACCTCTTCTCTGTTTACCAAATCATTTTCCCTAACCCTCTCACTTTGCACACCACCTAGACCAAAACACCCTATATCTGCCACTCTATCATCAAACACATTCAACAAACCTTCAAAATACTCACTCCATCTCCTCACATCACCACTAATTGTTATCACCACCCCATTATATATATGCATATATATATATATATATATATTTATATATATATATATATATATATATATATATATATATATATATATATATATAAATGTAAATTAAGAGCAAGGTTTTTTGGTACAGTAGGGTTGGGGTCAAGTAAATTTGGGGGAGGTTAGGTTTGAATGGAGAAAAACTGGAGGAAGAAAAGTGTTTTAGATATCGGGGAAAGTGGATCTGGCAGGGGGATGGAAAACCATGTAAGGGGAATTTAAAATCATAGGGGGGGGAGGGGGCAAAAAATCCTGGGGGCCTTAAAGAATGTGTGGAAGTCGAAAAACATTATCTCGGAAACCCAAAAAGGGCCCTTTTTTTAAAGGAATAGTGGTTCCAAAAATGTTGGATGGTTGCGAGGCGTGGGCTATGGATAGATTTGTGCGCGGGAGGGTGGATGTGGGGAAATGAGGGGTTTGAGGAAAAATATGGGGTGTGGGGTTTTTTTTTGTTTCGAGTAAATAATGTAAGGGTAAGAGAGTTTTGTATGGAAATAAAAAGAGCGGGGTTGAGAAAAAAAGCGAAGAGGGTGTTTTAAAATGGTTTGGGCAAATGGAAAAGAAGGAGTGGGGAAAAGATTGACCAAGGAGGATTTATGGGGTTCGGAGGTGGGGGGAACGAGGAGAAGTGGGAGCCAAATTGGAGGGGGAAAGAGGGAAAAAAAATTTTGAGTGATCGGGGCCTAAACATTCGGGGAGTGTAAAAAGGGGGGCCCCAAAGGAAATAAAAATGAATTTTGGGGGTTTTTTGGGGTTTTGGGGTTTTATACCGGGGTCGCCCCTTGCTTTTTTCAAAATGGTTTTGAATTTTCAAGGGCGTGGGGGAAGCGTTTTGGGGTTTTTAAACCCAAAAATTTTTTTAAAAAAGGGGGGTTTTTTTTGGGGGGGCCCTTTGGGGTTGGGGGGAAAAGGGAAAAGTTTTGTAGTTTTCGGGCTTTTTATTGCTTTGACAGTTTTAGACACGGGATTTGTAAAAGGGGAATTTGGGGCCCCTTTTTTGGGTTTTTTCCCCTAGCGCTACCTCGAAAACCCCCCCCAAAAAAAAGGGGGGAAAAAGGGGGAAAATGGGGTTTTTATTCCATGTTTTGGGGGGGGGGGGGCAAAGGTTTTGGGGCGAAATGGGAAATGAATAAAGGCAGACGGGGTTGAAATTGTGTGCATGTGTTATTTGTTTTGTTTTTCTCTGTTTTGTTTATATATGGGTAAATTAAGATTTTTATGGGTTTTTTTGTATATTTTGCGGGGGGTTGGGGGGCCCCCCGTCTATGTAAAATACATGTTTTGGGGGTTTTGGGGTTTGGTTTTTCCCTTTTTCTTTTTCCCTTGTGTTTTCTTGGGAAAAACCGCGGGAAAACAGCGAAAAAAACCCAAAAAAAATTTAAATATTATATATATAATATAATATATTTTATTTTATATATATTTATATATTATATTTTTTATATATATATATTTTTTTATTTTATATATTTATATTTTTTTCGATTACGGGGGGTTTCAAATACCCTTTGTCTCCCCATTTTTATGAGCAAGGGGGGATCTAGATGGTCAGCCCCCTTTCAGACCCCAAAATTAAAACAGTAGTTAGATTTTAAAAAAATTACTGTCAAATTTTGGGGGGGGGGGGTTTTTTTATTTTAAACACGAATTTAAAAGCATATGAACGCGCCCAACCCTTATATAGATCACAAAATTATTTTAGTTTATGCCCAAAAACCCCCTTTTAATTTCCCTTGTGGGGTTTAAAAAATTAAAAAGTTTTTCCTCTGTTTGGCCCCTGATTTGTTGGGACGTTTCTCCCTTTGACGGGTTTTCCAGAAAGGCTCCCACGGCATTTTTGTAAAGGTAGAGAATGGGTTTCTCTCTATAAGAAATGCTCTAACGGGGGGAAAATTTAATGTAATCCTTTTTGGGCAAGTGAATTACGATTTAGCAAAAAACGGGAAAATAGAAACTAAAAAATTCTGTGAAAAAGAAGGGTTTTGGGGGAAAAACTGGTGAAAAAAAAAAATAGTGGAAATAAAACCTAGAAATAAAAAGGAGATTATTCGAACCAGAAAAGACAAAAAAAGTAGAGGCAAGAATGAAGTAAACCCTTACGGGGAACTCAAAAGAAATGCAAGCAAACCTGAAAATGAGACTGGGAGAGAAGGGTGGAAGATGAGGGGTACCTTGTTTGGGATGATGCTGCTTTTTATATGCTGGAAAAATTATGAGTCAGGGGGGGAAAAAAAAATGACAAAGAGCAGGGGGAGTGAGTGGCGAAAGCCTGTTGCAAGGGTTGGGGTAAAGGGGGGCTGAAAGGGGGGGCACTTTTCTGAAGTAGACAGGGGGTTTGCAGGGTTTTCTGCACACCAGGTAAACAAACTTTGAAAGATGAGGGGGAAAATCTTTTTTGGGGTCGATGAGTGTGCGGTATCTGAAGATGACACCACAGACCCCAAACCCTGTCCTGATTTCCATTAGTGTTGCTTTAACCCTTCCTAAACCTCAACCCGACATGGGATCAAAAGGGGAAAGTCCGACCCAAGTGAGTTTAAAAAACTTTACGAGCGGGGTTTTTTAAAACCCGTGATGGTGCCGGTCGGGGGGGGGGAAGGGAGATTAAGGGGGGGGAGGAAGGGGCGGGAGGGAAAAGAGATTTGTTATGTGAATACGTGATTGTATGGTTTGGAAAAAAACAAATGAGGGAAAGAATGGAGGGGGGAAAAGCCAGCTTTTAAAAAAGGTTGGAGGGAAAAGCAAGGCACAGAACCCTTGTTTGGGGAAACGTTTAAATTTTCGGGGAAACGCAAGGGGGGGATTATTGTGGATAACGGGGGGGGGACTTTTTAAATGGAAAGGGGGATTTTAAAAAAGGGGGTTTACAGTTTTCCCGGGAGGGGTTCCCAAAAAGGGCTTATTTTGAATGCTTCTTTGGGATGGATTTTCGGGGGAGGTAAGCGGTGAATGAATCCAAAAATGGTTTTGAAATTTGAAGGAATGACCCTAAAAAGCGCTAGATAGTGAAAAAAAAAAAGGGGGACTGTTCGCATATAACCCTTTTTTTCTCGATTATAGTTTAGAAAAGCACGGGTTTAAAACCCCCCCCGCCGCCGGGTTTTTCATTTACATAGCTTTTCAGCAGATAGGGCATTGTTTTGAGTCAAAAAAAAAAAAATTTTTAACACCTGAACAATTTTTGGAAAAAAAACCTTTTGAAAGGGCCTTCTCCTTCTCTTTTCTCTTCTCTCTCTCTTCTCTCTCTCTCTCTTTTCTCTTCTCTCTTTTCTCTCTTCTCTTTTATATATATATATATATTATTTTAAAATATATTATTATATTATATATAATATTTATTTTATATTTTTTTTTTTTTTTTTTTTTTTTTTTTTTTTGCCGCTGTTTTCCCGCGTTTTTCGAGGTTTTTTTGGGGCAAGGAAACAGCGAAAGAAAAGGCCCAACCCAAACCCCCATAAAATGTATATCCCAAAAAGCCCAACCATGCAAATATACATACCTAACGTTTTTCCTTGGTTTACCCCAGACGCTTCACATGCCCTGATTCAATCCACGGGACAGCCCCGTAAACCCGGTATCCCAACATCGTCCAATTCACTCTATTCCTTGCCCCCCCTTTCACCCCCCGGGCATTTTGGGGGGCCCCAAATCCCCCAAAATCTTTTTACTCCATTTTCCACCCCCAATTTTTGGTTTCCCCCTCTTCTCCTCTTTCCCTCCACCTCCGACAATATACCCTCTTGGCAATCTTTCCTAAATCATTCTTCCTTGTGCCCAAACCTTTTCAAAACACCCTTTCTGCTCTCTAAACCCACGCTCTTTTTTTTTCCACAATCTCTCTTACCCTTACGTTACTTACTCGATAAAAACCCCCTCACACCACACATTGTCCTAAAACCCATTTTCTTTTCCAGCCATCCACCCTCCTGCGCACCACTCTATCCATAGCCCACGCCCCCAAAACCTTTACAACATTTTTGGGAAAACCACTATTCCTTAAAAAATTTCCCATTTTTGCTTTCCGAGAAAATTTGGTTCTCGCCCTTCCACACATTCTTCAAGGCTCCCAGAATTTTCGCCCCTCCCCCCCCTATGATCCACTTCCCTTCCCCCATGGTTCCATCCGCTGCCGGGGATCCCCCTTCCCAGATATCTAAAACATTTTTATTTCCTCCGTTTTTCTCCATTCAAACTCCCCTTTCCCAAATTGACTTGCCCCAAAAAAACCTACTGTATCTAAAAACCCTTGTTTTCTTATTCACTTTTTTACTCTTAACTTTCTTCTTTCACACACTTTCCCAAACTCAGTCACCGGTTTCTGCAGTTTCTCAATGAATCAGCCACCAGCCCCTGTATCATCAGCGAACAACAACCCGACTTAAATTCCCAAGCCCCTCTCATCCCCAACGGGCCCTTCCCTATTGCCCCTCTTTCCAAAACTCTTGCATTCACCTCCCTAACAACCCCCTCCATAAACAAATTAAACAAAACCCTGGAGACATCACACACCCCCTGCCGCCCCAAAACCCACATTCACTGAGAACCAATCACTTTCCTCTCTTCCTACACGTACACCAAAGCCTTACATTTCCCCGATAAAAAAATTTTTTTACTGCTTCTAACAACTTGCCCCCCACCCCATTTTATTCTTAATACCTTCCCAAAAGGGGGGGCAAACTCTATTTAACTCAACTCTATCATATGCCTTCTTTCCCGATCCATAAAAAGCTAAAACAAAACCCTTTTCTTTTTTAAGTATTTTCAAATAATTCTTTAAAGCAAAAACCTGATCCACACAAACCCCCTACCAAATTCTGAAAAACCCCCAAATGCCCCTTCCCCCCAAACTGAAAGCTCTGTAATGCCTTCCCCCCTCTCAATCAAACCCCCCCATATAATTTACCAGGGGGAAAACTCAACAAAATTATACCTCTGTAATTTGAGCACTCACTCTTATCCCCTTTGCCTTTGTACAAAAGGCACTAAGCACGCCCTTCCGCCAATCTCAGGACCTACCCTGAGTCATACATCATTAAATAACCTTAAAAACCAGTAACAATACAGTCACCCCCCTTTTTTTAATTTAAAATTTCCCCTTTCAATACCATCCAAACCTTTCTTCCTTGCCCCCGGGTTTCCCTCTTCCGCCCAAAACTTTTTTCTACCTCCCTTTTCTGTTTACCCAAAACATTTTCCCTAACCCTCTCACTTTGGGACACCCCCTTTTAAACCCAAAAAAAACCCCATATTTCCATCTATCATCAAACCCCATTCAAAAAAACCTTCAAAAAAACTCACTCCATCTCCCTTTTCACTCACCATTAAATTGTTTTCACCTCCCCCTTTTAAATTATAAATATTATATATTATATATATATTATATATATTTTATATATATATAAATATATATATAAATATTAATTTTTATATAAATAAAACAAAAGAACGCCACCTTCATAGAACCCTACCAAAACCCCCAACACCCATCTTTTCACAACCCCCCCCCTTCTTCCCTAAATCATTCCCCTTTCCCCCCCCACTCCCCGTATCAGGATCTTTCATACGAGAAATTTCTCTCTTTTGTTGTTTGTTGCATGTGATAAACCGATAATGAATTACTGACAATTCAGAAGAGAAAATTGGAGATAATGGATGGTGGTCGGTGGCATAACAGACGATGTATTGGACAATGATGAATGGGTGTTGATGATGATAGATCATATCCATTAGCCGCACTTTGCCAGTAATAGTTCATAAAAGCTAGGTACTGTTGACGGTAGTGTTGAGTAGTTGCTGGTGATAATATGTGATGCTCAGAAACTGCTTGATGATATGATGAGTACTGGTGATAATGAACGGTGATAATGGATTTATTGGTGATAGTGAACAGTAATTGATCAATCAGGTGATGGTAAGTGGTAAGTGTATGATGATAGTGTATGATGGGTTTCGAAGTGGAAGATGACATATGGTGAATGGCTGGTGGATATAGATGTGGATGCTAAGAAAAGCTGGATTTTGGATGGATGATGAAATGGATGACAATGGCTGCTGGATTTCATGATGATATAGATGATACTGGATGGAGGGTACGAGGACAATGTTCAAGAGAATGTTAGGACCTAATGGATAGAAGGTGGATATATAAGCGGATGATAAACGATGAAGGACAGTAAGTGGATGATGAAGAGGAGGATAAAAGGTGGTAGATGGTAATAGATGGCACGTGGATGATGAAGTCGGTTATGGTACAGGGTGAAGAGCAAGTGATAATGAATTGGATGATGGCTGACGATAGATGGCAGATGAATTCATCAATGGTGGATGATCTTTGGATATTGAAGAGGTTGACAGATGAAAAATACTAATGGAGGACAGGCGCATACTGAAGTGGATGATGATAGATGGCGGATGCTAGGGGTAGGCTCACGCGGATGATACTAAGTGATGGCTGAAGGGTTGATTTGGATGTTGATTATAATTGATGATGAATCGCTGATGAATGCTATAGTGGACGATAATGAATAGAGGATGACTGAGGTGGGTGATTACAGATACTGGATGGCAGGTTGATACTGATGATAACAGATGATGATTACATTGAGGTAACTGAAATGGATGATATTGTGTGGTGGATGCAAGTGGATGTTGAGGATGAGCGGCAACCACCCCAAAAGTTAACACCTGCAATGCGTTCCCAACTTTATAAAGTTTCCAAAACTATTTATGCAGAGAATTTTCCTTTCCACTGTATTTTCTCTTCACCTCCTCCAGAGTATCGAACCCTGTTCACTAACATCCTGGGGTAAAACATTTCCTCCCTCGGCTGAAGAAGTCCTGAAGTTTTAAAGTGAAACTGGATATATTGTCTTCCACTTCCAATATTGAAAGAAATGCTCAAGATGTGAAACATTTGGTTGCCTCAGAGATGATGTATTAATGATCATTGATATTTCTGTGTGTAACTGACGAATGTTATGAGCAGAATTCTGAAACAGGCCTGTCGTCAGTTGTTTGTGGAAGTAGTAGTCATAACTGTACTTAACAACACTTACGGATGTAGTGCCAGGTGAATATTGAAATAAAAATAATGGTATTGTAGAGTGGCCAGTGATCCAGGATGATGATGCACAGTGACTACTGAACGGTATATGTTATGAGGAACTACGGTGACAGTGACCACTACAGAACTACACTTACCGATGTACAGTAACCAGTGAACGGCAGAAGTTTTGATGATGAACGTGAAGTACCGTTCATGATGTGTTCTCCACGTGTACAGGTCATACACTCCCTACTGTAACAATGTTTTTTTTCTCTAAGCATTAAGACAACA